>NW_026989099.1:0-141205 GCF_030222135.1 Aotus nancymaae
GCTGGAAAGGTCTGCATGAGAATTTGCATATAAAGGGTTTCTAAAGTGCTGCATGAGAAGAGCAGTTTACCTCTTTAAGCCGAAGGCACACATTCACAACCACTCTGCTAGATAGATCCATTTTGGTTTTAGAAACAGATATTTCTCTTTACAGCATATACTCCCATTCAATCTGGAATGTCCAAAGACAACTCCTAGAATAAACGTGTTTCTATCTCGCTGAATCTAAACATAGATTCAACTCCCTTAGGCCAAAGAACACAAGGCCGAGCAGTTTGAAAGAAACGTGTCTTCTGAGTTTTAGACGCAGTCTTAATGCTCTTTCTTATATATGCCGGTACTGGGCCGGAAAGGCCTGTTTTGAGACTCTGCACAGAAAGTGTTTGCAGACTGCTGAATCCACACACGGGTTTAACTCTGGAAGTTGAGTGCACACATTGACAACCGTTCTGTTAGATAGCTGCGTTTTGGATTTAGAAGCAGATATTTCCCTGTTCTTACTGCTGTTTCTTCCATATGCCGGTAATGGGCTGAAAACGCCTGTTTTGGGACTCTGCAGAGAAAGTGTTTGCAGACTGCTGAATCCACACACGGGTTTAACTCTGGAAGTTGAGTGCACACATTGACAACCGTTCTGTTAGATAGCTGCGTTTTGGATTTAGAAGCAGATATTTCCCTGTGCTTACTGCTGTTTCTTCCATATGCCGGTAATGGGCTGAAAACGCCTGGTTTGGGACTCTGCAGAGAAAGTGTTTGCAGACTGCTGAATCCACACACGGGTTTAACACTGGAAGTTGAGTGCACACATTGACAACCGTTCTGTTAGATAGCTGCGTTTTGGATTTAGAAGCAGATATTTCCCTGTGCTTACTGCTGTTTCTTCCATATGCCGGTAATGGGCTGAAAACGCCTGCTTTGGGACTCTGCAGAGAAAGTGTTTGCAGACTGCTGAATCCACACACGGGTTTAACTCTGGAAGTTGAGTGCACACATTGACAACCGTTCTGTTAGATAGCTGCGTTTTGGATTTAGAAGCAGATATTTCCCTGTGCTTACTGCTGTTTCTTCCATATGCCGGTAATGGGCTGAAAACCCCTGTTTTGGGACTCTGCAGAGAAAGTGTTTGCAGACTGCTGAATCCACACACGGGTTTAACTCTGGAAGTTGAGTGCACACATTGACAACCGTTCTGTTAGATAGCTGCGTTTTGGATTTAGAAGCAGATATTTCCCTGTGCTTACTGCTGTTTCTTCCATATGCCGGTAAAGGGCTGAAAACGCCTGTTTTGGGACTCTGCAGAGAAAGTGTTTGCAGACTGCTGAATCCACACACGGGTTTAACTCTGGAAGTTGAGTGCACACATTGACAACCGTTCTGTTAGATAGCTGCGTTTTGGATTTAGAAGCAGATATTTCCCTGTGCTTACTGCTGTTTCTTCCATATGCCGGTAATGGGCTGAAAACGCCTGCTTTGGGACTCTGCAGAGAAAGTGTTTGCAGACTGCTGAATCCACACACGGGTTTAACTCTGGAAGTTGAGTGTACACATTGACAACCGTTCTGTTAGATAGGTGCGTTTTGGATTTAGAAGCAGATATTTCTCTGTGCTTACTGCTGTTTCTTCCATATGCCGGTAATGGGCTGAAAACGCCTGGTTTGGGACTCTGCAGAGAAAGTGTTTGCAGACTGCTGAATCCACACACGGGTTTAACTCTGGAAGTTGAGTGCACACATTGACAACCGTTCTGTTAGATAGCTGCGTTTTGGATTTAGAAGCAGATATTTCCCTGTGCTTACTGCTGTTTCTTCCATATGCCGGTAATGGGCTGAAAACGCCTGCTTTGGGACTCTGCAGAGAAAGTGTTTGCAGACTGCTGAATCCACACACGGGTTTAACTCTGGAAGTTCAGTGTACACATTGACAACCGTTCTGTTAGATAGGTGCGTTTTGGATTTAGAAGCAGATATTTCCCTGTGCTTACTGCTGTTTCTTCCATATGCCGGTAATGGGCTGAAAACGCCTGCTTTGGGACTCTGCAGAGAAAGTGTTTGCAGACTGCTGAATCCACACACGGGTTTAACTCTGGAAGTTGAGTGCACACATTGACAACCGTTCTGTTAGATAGCTGCGTTTTGGATTTAGAAGCAGATATTTCCCTGTGCTTACTGCTGTTTCTTCCATATGCCGGTAACCGGCTGAAAACGCCTGCTTTGGGACTCTGCAGAGAAAGTGTTTGCAGACTGCTGAATCCACACACGAGTTTAACTCTGGAAGTTGAGTGCACACATTGACAACCGTTCTGTTAGATAGCTGCGTTTTGGATTTAGAAGCAGATATTTCCCTGTGCTTACTGCTGTTTCTTCCATATGCCGGTAATGGGCTGAAAACGCCTGTTTTGGGACTCTGCAGAGAAAGTGTTTGCAGACTGCTGAATCCACACACGGGTTTAACTCTGGAAGTTGAGTGCACACATTGACAACCGTTCTGTTAGATAGCTGCGTTTTGGATTTAGAAGCAGATATTTCCCTGTGCTTACTGCTGTTTCTTCCATATGCCGGTAATGGGCTGAAAACGCCTGTTTTGGGACTCTGCAGAGAAAGTGTTTGCAGACTGCTGAATCCACACACGGGTTTAACTCTGGAAGTTGAGTGCACACATTGACAACCGTTCTGTTAGATAGCTGCGTTTTGGATTTAGAAGCAGATATTTCCCTGTGCTTACTGCTGTTTCTTCCATATGCCGGTAATGGGCTGAAAACGCCTGTTTGGGGACTCTGCAGAGAAAGTGTTTGCAGACTGCTGAATCCACGCACGGGTTTATCTCTGGAAGTTGAGTGCACGCATTGACAACCATTCAGTTAGATAGCTGCCTTTTGGTTTTAGAAGCAGTTATTTCTCTTTACAGCATATACTCTCATTCACTCTGGAATTTCCAAACGCAGCTCCTAAAAGATACGGGTTTCTAAGTATAATCAGATATTTCTCTTTACATCTTGTACCCCAGTACACTCTGATATATGCATACGCAGCTCCTGGAAGAAACGTGTTTGTAACTCGCTAAATCTGTGCATATATTGAAGTCTCTTAGGTGAATGAACACACAGCAGAGGAGTTTGAAAAAAACATTTCTTCCATGTTATAGATGCACTGTTAACTGCTATTGCTTTTAGGCTGGTGTTTTCCTGGAAATGTTGTTTTTAGAATTTCCATATAAATGGTTTGTAAACTGCTGCTTAAGTGGAGCAGTTTAATTCGTTAAGTTGAATGCCCTCATTCACAATCATTCTGTTAGCTAGCTCCGTTTTGGTTTTAGAAGCCTGTGTTTCTAGTTACAGCATATACTCCCATTCATTCTGGTATAGCCAAACGCAGCTCCCAGAATAGACGTGTTTCTAAGTCGCTGAATCTAAACATAGATTCAACTCCCTTAGGTGAACGAACACACAGCACAGCAGTTTGAAAGAAACGTTTTATTTGAGTTTTAGACGCAGTCTTATTGCTATTTCTTAGAGGCCGGTATTTTGCTGGGAATGTCTGTTTTAGAATCTGCACAAAAATCTTTTCTAAACTGCTGCATAGAAACAACAGTTTATCTCAATAAGCTGAATGCACACAGTGACAACCATTCTGTTAGATGGCTCCGTGTTTGTTTTAGAACCAGATATTTCACTTTAAACCTTATACTCCAGTACACTCTGGAATATGCAAATGCAGCTCCTGGAAGAAACGTGTTTCTTACTCGCTGAATCTGAATATATACTCAAGACTCTTAGGTGAATGAACACAGAGCAGAGCATTTTGAAGAAAACGTTTCTTCTATGTTATAGATGCAGTCTTACTGCTACTTCTTTTAGGCTGGTGTTTTGCTGCAAATGTTGATTTTAGAATTTGCATATAAAGGGTTTCTAAACTGCTGCCTAAGAAGAGCAGATTAACCCTTTAAGTTGAATGCACACATTCACAACCATTCTGTTAGATAGCTCCGTTTTGGTTTTAGAAACAGATATTTCTCTTTACAGCATTTACTCCCATACACTCTGGAATATCGAAATGCAGCTCCTAGAATAAACGTGTTTCAAACTCGCTGAATCCAAACATAGATTCAACGACCTTTGGTGAACGAACACACTGCAGAGCAGTTTGAAAGAAACGTTCCCTCTGAGTTTTAGACGCAGTCTTACTGCTATTTCTTATAGGCCGGTATTTTGCTGGAAATGTCTGTTTGAGAATCTACACAGAAATGTTTTCTAAACTGCTGCATACAAACAGCAGTTTAGCTCAGTAAGTTGAATGCACACATTGACCACCATTCCATTAGATCATCCGTTTTTCTTTTGGAACGAGACATTTGTCTTTACATCTTATACTCCAGTATACTCTGGAATAGGCAAACACAGCTCCTGGAAGAAACGTGTTGCTAACTAGCTGAATCTGAACATATATTCAAGTCTCTTATATGAATGAACACACAGCAGAGCAGTTTGAAAACAGTTTCTTCCATGTTAAAGATGCAGTCTTACTGCTATTTCCTATAGGCTGGTGTTTTGCTGGAAAGGTCTGCATGAGAATTTGCATATAAAGGGTTTCTAAAGTGCTGCATGAGAAGAGCAGTTTACCTCTTTAAGCCGAAGGCACACATTCACAACCACTCTGCTAGATAGATCCATTTTGGTTTTAAAAACAGATATTTCTCTTTACAGCATATACTCCCATTCAATCTGGAATGTCCAAAGACAACTCCTAGAATAAACGTGTTTCTATCTCGCTGAATCTAAACATAGATTCAACTCCCTTAGGCCAAAGAACACAAGGCCGAGCAGTTTGAAAGAAACGTGTCTTCTGAGTTTTAGACGCAGTCTTAATGCTCTTTCTTATATATGCCGGTACTGGGCCGGAAAGGCCTGTTTTGAGACTCTGCACAGAAAGTGTTTGCAGACTGCTGAATCCACACACGGGTTTAACTCTGGAAGTTGAGTGCACACATTGACAAACGTTCTGTTAGATAGCTGCGTTTTGGATTTAGAAGCAGATATTTCCCTGTGCTTACTGCTGTTTCTTCCATATGCCGGTAATGGGCTGAAAACGCCTGGTTTGGGACTCTGCAGAGAAAGTGTTTGCAGACTGCTGAATCCACACACGGGTTTAACTCTGGAAGTTGAGTGCACACATTGACAACCGTTCTGTTAGATAGCTGCGTTTTGGATTTAGAAGCAGATATTTCCCTGTGCTTACTGCTGTTTCTTCCATATGCCGGTAATGGGCTGAAAACGCCTGTTTTGGGACTCTGCAGAGAAAGTGTTTGCAGACTGCTGAATCCACACACGGGTTTAACTCTGGAAGTTGAGTGCACACATTGACAACCGTTCTGTTAGATAGCTGCGTTTTGGATTTAGAAGCAGATATTTCCCTGTGCTTACTGCTGTTTCTTCCATATGCCGGTAATGGGCTGAAAAGGCCTGTTTGGGGACTCTGCAGAGAAAGTGTTTGCAGACTGCTGAATCCACACACGGGTTTAACTCTGGAAGTTGAGTGCACACATTGACAACCGTTCTGTTAGATAGCTGCGTTTTGGATTTAGAAGCAGATATTTCCCTGTGCTTACTGCTGTTTCTTCCATATGCCGGTAATGGGCTGAAAACGCCTGCTTTGGGACTCTGCAGAGAAAGTGTTTGCAGACTGCTGAATCCACACACGGGTTTAACTCTGGAAGTTGAGTGCACACATTGACAACCGTTCTGTTAGATAGCTGCGTTTTGGATTTAGAAGCAGATATTTCCCTGTGCTTACTGCTGTTTCTTCCATATGCCGGTAAAGGGCTGAAAACGCCTGTTTTGGGACTCTGCAGAGAAAGTGTTTGCAGACTGCTGAATCCACACACGGGTTTAACTGTGGAAGTTGAGTGCACACATTGACAACCGTTCTGTTAGATAGCTGCGTTTTGGATTTAGAAGCAGATATTTCCCTGTGCTTACTGCTGTTTCTTCCATATGCCGGTTATGGGCTGAAAACGCCTGCTTTGGGACTCTGCAGAGAAAGTGTTTGCAGACTGCTGAATCCACACACGGGTTTAACTCTGGAAGTTGAGTGCACACATTGACAACCGTTCTGTTAGATAGCTGCGTTTTGGATTTAGAAGCAGATATTTCCCTGTGCTTACTGCTGTTTCTTCCATATGCCGGTAATGGGCTGAAAACGCCTGTTTTGGGACTCTGCAGAGAAAGTGTTTGCAGACTGCTGAATCCACACACGGGTTTAACTCTGGAAGTTGAGTGCACACATTGACAACCGTTCTGTTAGATAGCTGCGTTTTGGATTTAGAAGCAGATATTTCCCTGTGCTTACTGCTGTTTCTTCCATATGCCGGTAATGGGCTGAAAACGCCTGCTTTGGGACTCTGCAGAGAAAGTGTTTGCAGACTGCTGAATCCACACACGGGTTTAACTCTGGAAGTTGAGTGCACACATTGACAACCGTTCTGTTAGATAGCTGCGTTTTGGATTTAGAAGCAGATATTTCCCTGTGCTTACTGCTGTTTCTTCCATATGCCGGTAATGGGCTGAAAACGCCTGCTTTGGGACTCTGCAGAGAAAGTGTTTGCAGACTGCTGAATCCACACACGGGTTTAACTCTGGAAGTTGAGTGCACACATTGACAGCCGTTCTGTTAGATAGCTGCGTTTTGGATTTAGAAGCAGATATTTCCCTGTGCTTACTGCTGTTTCTTCCATATGCCGGTAATGGGCTGAAAACGCCTGCTTTGGGACTCTGCAGAGAAAGTGTTTGCAGACTGCTGAATCCACACACGGGTTTAACTCTGGAAGTTGAGTGCACACATTGACAACCGTTCTGTTAGATAGCTGCGTTTTGGATTTAGAAGCAGATATTTCCCTGTGCTTACTGCTGTTTCTTCCATATGCCGGTAATGGGCTGAAAACGCCTGCTTTGGGACTCTGCAGAGAAAGTGTTTGCAGACTGCTGAATCCACACACGGGTTTAACTCTGGAAGTTGAGTGCACACATTGACAACCGTTCTGTTAGATAGCTGCGTTTTGGATTTAGAAGCAGATATTTCCCTGTGCTTACTGCTGTTTCTTCCATATGCCGGTAATGGGCTGAAAACGCCTGTTTTGGGACTCTGCAGAGAAAGTGTTTGCAGACTGCTGAATCCACACACGGGTTTAACTCTGGAAGTTGAGTGCACACATTGACAACCGTTCTGTTAGATAGCTGCGTTTTGGATTTAGAAGCAGATATTTCCCTGTGCTTACTGCTGTTTCTTCCATATGCCGGTAATGGGCTGAAAACGCCTGTTTTGGGACTCTGCAGAGAAAGTGTTTGCAGACTGCTGAATCCACACACGGGTTTAACTCTGGAAGTTGAGTGCACGCATTGACAACCATTCAGTTAGATAGCTGCCTTTTGGTTTTAGAAGCAGTTATTTCTCTTTACAGCATATACTCTCATTCACTCTGGAATTTCCAAACCAGCTCCTAAAAGAAACGGGTTTCTAAGTATAATCAGATATTTCTCTTTACATCTTGTACCCCAGTACACTCTGATATATGCATACGCAGCTCCTGGAAGAAACGTGTTTGTAACTCGCTAAATCTGTGCATATATTGAAGTCTCTTAGGTGAATGAACACACAGCAGAGGAGTTTGAAAAAAACATTTCTTCCATGTTATAGATGCACTGTTAACTGCTATTGCTTTTAGGCTGGTGTTTTCCTGGAAATGTTGTTTTTAGAATTTCCATATAAATGGTTTGTAAACTGCTGCTTAAGTGGAGCAGTTTAATTCGTTAAGTTGAATGCCCTCATTCACAATCATTCTGTTAGCTAGCTCCGTTTTGGTTTTAGAAGCCTGTGTTTCTAGTTACAGCATATACTCCCATTCATTCTGGTATAGCCAAACGCAGCTCCCAGAATAGACGTGTTTCTAAGTCGCTGAATCTAAACATAGATTCAACTCCCTTAGGTGAACGAACACACAGCACAGCAGTTTGAAAGAAACGTTTTATTTGAGTTTTAGACGCAGTCTTATTGCTATTTCTTAGAGGCCGGTATTTTGCTGGGAATGTCTGTTTTAGAATCTGCACAAAAATCTTTTCTAAACTGCTGCATAGAAACAACAGTTTATCTCAATAAGCTGAATGCACACAGTGACAACCATTCTGTTAGATGGCTCCGTGTTTGTTTTAGAACCAGATATTTCACTTTAAACCTTATACTCCAGTACACTCTGGAATATGCAAATGCAGCTCCTGGAAGAAACGTGTTTCTTACTCGCTGAATCTGAATATATACTCAAGACTCTTAGGTGAATGAACACAGAGCAGAGCATTTTGAAGAAAACGTTTCTTCTATGTTATAGATGCAGTCTTACTGCTACTTCTTTTAGGCTGGTGTTTTGCTGCAAATGTTGATTTTAGAATTTGCATATAAAGGGTTTCTAAACTGTTGCCTAAGAAGAGCAGATTAACCCTTTAAGTTGAATGCACATATTCACAACCATTCTGTTAGATAGCTCCGTTTTGGTTTTAGAAACAGATATTTCTCTTTACAGCATTTACTCCCATACACTCTGGAATATCGAAATGCAGCTCCTAGAATAAACGTGTTTCAAACTCGCTGAATCCAAACATAGATTCAACGACCTTTGGTGAACGAACACACTGCAGAGCAGTTTGAAAGAAACGTTCCCTCTGAGTTTTAGACGCAGTCTTACTGCTATTTCTTATAGGCCGGTATTTTGCTGGAAATGTCTGTTTGAGAATCTACACAGAAATGTTTTCTAAACTGCTGCATACAAACAGCAGTTTAGCTCAGTAAGTTGAATGCACACATTGACCACCATTCCATTAGATCATCCGTTTTTCTTTTGGAACGAGACATTTGTCTTTACATCTTATACTCCAGTATACTCTGGAATAGGCAAACACAGCTCCTGGAAGAAACGTGTTGCTAACTAGCTGAATCTGAACATATATTCAAGTCTCTTATATGAATGAACACACAGCAGAGCAGTTTGAAAACAGTTTCTTCCATGTTAAAGATGCAGTCTTACTGCTATTTCCTATAGGCTGGTGTTTTGCTGGAAAGGTCTGCATGAGAATTTGCATATAAAGGGTTTCTAAAGTGCTGCATGAGAAGAGCAGTTTACCTCTTTAAGCCGAAGGCACACATTCACAACCACTCTGCTAGATAGATCCATTTTGGTTTTAGAAACAGATATTTCTCTTTACAGCATATACTCCCATTCAATCTGGAATGTCCAAAGACAACTCCTAGAATAAACGTGTTTCTATCTCGCTGAATCTAAACATAGATTCAACTCCCTTAGGCCAAAGAACACAAGGCCGAGCAGTTTGAAAGAAACGTGTCTTCTGAGTTTTAGACGCAGTCTTAATGCTCTTTCTTATATATGCCGGTACTGGGCCGGAAAGGCCTGTTTTGAGACTCTGCACAGAAAGTGTTTGCAGACTGCTGAATCCACACACGGGTTTAACTCTGGAAGTTGAGTGCACACATTGACAACCGTTCTGTTAGATAGCTGCGTTTTGGATTTAGAAGCAGATATTTCCCTGTGCTTACTGCTGTTTCTTCCATATGCCGGTAATGGGCTGAAAACGCCTGTTTTGGGACTCTGCAGAGAAAGTGTTTGCAGACTGCTGAATCCACACACGGGTTTAACTCTGGAAGTTGAGTGCACACATTGACAACCGTTCTGTTAGATAGCTGCGTTTTGGATTTAGAAGCAGATATTTCCCTGTGCTTACTGCTGTTTCTTCCATATGCCGGTAATGGGCTGAAAACGCCTGGTTTGGGACTCTGCAGAGAAAGTGTTTGCAGACTGCTGAATCCACACACGGGTTTAACACTGGAAGTTGAGTGCACACATTGACAACCGTTCTGTTAGATAGCTGCGTTTTGGATTTAGAAGCAGATATTTCCCTGTGCTTACTGCTGTTTCTTCCATATGCCGGTAATGGGCTGAAAACGCCTGCTTTGGGACTCTGCAGAGAAAGTGTTTGCAGACTGCTGAATCCACACACGGGTTTAACTCTGGAAGTTGAGTGCACACATTGACAACCGTTCTGTTAGATAGCTGCGTTTTGGATTTAGAAGCAGATATTTCCCTGTGCTTACTGCTGTTTCTTCCATATGCCGGTAATGGGCTGAAAACCCCTGTTTTGGGACTCTGCAGAGAAAGTGTTTGCAGACTGCTGAATCCACACACGGGTTTAACTCTGGAAGTTGAGTGCACACATTGACAACCGTTCTGTTAGATAGCTGCGTTTTGGATTTAGAAGCAGATATTTCCCTGTGCTTACTGCTGTTTCTTCCATATGCCGGTAAAGGGCTGAAAACGCCTGTTTTGGGACTCTGCAGAGAAAGTGTTTGCAGACTGCTGAATCCACACACGGGTTTAACTCTGGAAGTTGAGTGCACACATTGACAACCGTTCTGTTAGATAGCTGCGTTTTGGATTTAGAAGCAGATATTTCCCTGTGCTTACTGCTGTTTCTTCCATATGCCGGTAATGGGCTGAAAACGCCTGCTTTGGGACTCTGCAGAGAAAGTGTTTGCAGACTGCTGAATCCACACACGGGTTTAACTCTGGAAGTTGAGTGTACACATTGACAACCGTTCTGTTAGATAGGTGCGTTTTGGATTTAGAAGCAGATATTTCTCTGTGCTTACTGCTGTTTCTTCCATATGCCGGTAATGGGCTGAAAACGCCTGGTTTGGGACTCTGCAGAGAAAGTGTTTGCAGACTGCTGAATCCACACACGGGTTTAACTCTGGAAGTTGAGTGCACACATTGACAACCGTTCTGTTAGATAGCTGCGTTTTGGATTTAGAAGCAGATATTTCCCTGTGCTTACTGCTGTTTCTTCCATATGCCGGTAATGGGCTGAAAACGCCTGCTTTGGGACTCTGCAGAGAAAGTGTTTGCAGACTGCTGAATCCACACACGGGTTTAACTCTGGAAGTTCAGTGTACACATTGACAACCGTTCTGTTAGATAGGTGCGTTTTGGATTTAGAAGCAGATATTTCCCTGTGCTTACTGCTGTTTCTTCCATATGCCGGTAATGGGCTGAAAACGCCTGCTTTGGGACTCTGCAGAGAAAGTGTTTGCAGACTGCTGAATCCACACACGGGTTTAACTCTGGAAGTTGAGTGCACACATTGACAACCGTTCTGTTAGATAGCTGCGTTTTGGATTTAGAAGCAGATATTTCCCTGTGCTTACTGCTGTTTCTTCCATATGCCGGTAACCGGCTGAAAACGCCTGCTTTGGGACTCTGCAGAGAAAGTGTTTGCAGACTGCTGAATCCACACACGAGTTTAACTCTGGAAGTTGAGTGCACACATTGACAACCGTTCTGTTAGATAGCTGCGTTTTGGATTTAGAAGCAGATATTTCCCTGTGCTTACTGCTGTTTCTTCCATATGCCGGTAATGGGCTGAAAACGCCTGTTTGGGGACTCTGCAGAGAAAGTGTTTGCAGACTGCTGAATCCACGCACGGGTTTATCTCTGGAAGTTGAGTGCACGCATTGACAACCATTCAGTTAGATAGCTGCCTTTTGGTTTTAGAAGCAGTTATTTCTCTTTACAGCATATACTCTCATTCACTCTGGAATTTCCAAACGCAGCTCCTAAAAGATACGGGTTTCTAAGTATAATCAGATATTTCTCTTTACATCTTGTACCCCAGTACACTCTGATATATGCATACGCAGCTCCTGGAAGAAACGTGTTTGTAACTCGCTAAATCTGTGCATATATTGAAGTCTCTTAGGTGAATGAACACACAGCAGAGGAGTTTGAAAAAAACATTTCTTCCATGTTATAGATGCACTGTTAACTGCTATTGCTTTTAGGCTGGTGTTTTCCTGGAAATGTTGTTTTTAGAATTTCCATATAAATGGTTTGTAAACTGCTGCTTAAGTGGAGCAGTTTAATTCGTTAAGTTGAATGCCCTCATTCACAATCATTCTGTTAGCTAGCTCCGTTTTGGTTTTAGAAGCCTGTGTTTCTAGTTACAGCATATACTCCCATTCATTCTGGTATAGCCAAACGCAGCTCCCAGAATAGACGTGTTTCTAAGTCGCTGAATCTAAACATAGATTCAACTCCCTTAGGTGAACGAACACACAGCACAGCAGTTTGAAAGAAACGTTTTATTTGAGTTTTAGACGCAGTCTTATTGCTATTTCTTAGAGGCCGGTATTTTGCTGGGAATGTCTGTTTTAGAATCTGCACAAAAATCTTTTCTAAACTGCTGCATAGAAACAACAGTTTATCTCAATAAGCTGAATGCACACAGTGACAACCATTCTGTTAGATGGCTCCGTGTTTGTTTTAGAACCAGATATTTCACTTTAAACCTTATACTCCAGTACACTCTGGAATATGCAAATGCAGCTCCTGGAAGAAACGTGTTTCTTACTCGCTGAATCTGAATATATACTCAAGACTCTTAGGTGAATGAACACAGAGCAGAGCATTTTGAAGAAAACGTTTCTTCTATGTTATAGATGCAGTCTTACTGCTACTTCTTTTAGGCTGGTGTTTTGCTGCAAATGTTGATTTTAGAATTTGCATATAAAGGGTTTCTAAACTGCTGCCTAAGAAGAGCAGATTAACCCTTTAAGTTGAATGCACACATTCACAACCATTCTGTTAGATAGCTCCGTTTTGGTTTTAGAAACAGATATTTCTCTTTACAGCATTTACTCCCATACACTCTGGAATATCGAAATGCAGCTCCTAGAATAAACGTGTTTCAAACTCGCTGAATCCAAACATAGATTCAACGACCTTTGGTGAACGAACACACTGCAGAGCAGTTTGAAAGAAACGTTCCCTCTGAGTTTTAGACGCAGTCTTACTGCTATTTCTTATAGGCCGGTATTTTGCTGGAAATGTCTGTTTGAGAATCTACACAGAAATGTTTTCTAAACTGCTGCATACAAACAGCAGTTTAGCTCAGTAAGTTGAATGCACACATTGACCACCATTCCATTAGATCATCCGTTTTTCTTTTGGAACGAGACATTTGTCTTTACATCTTATACTCCAGTATACTCTGGAATAGGCAAACACAGCTCCTGGAAGAAACGTGTTGCTAACTAGCTGAATCTGAACATATATTCAAGTCTCTTATATGAATGAACACACAGCAGAGCAGTTTGAAAACAGTTTCTTCCATGTTAAAGATGCAGTCTTACTGCTATTTCCTATAGGCTGGTGTTTTGCTGGAAAGGTCTGCATGAGAATTTGCATATAAAGGGTTTCTAAAGTGCTGCATGAGAAGAGCAGTTTACCTCTTTAAGCCGAAGGCACACATTCACAACCACTCTGCTAGATAGATCCATTTTGGTTTTAAAAACAGATATTTCTCTTTACAGCATATACTCCCATTCAATCTGGAATGTCCAAAGACAACTCCTAGAATAAACGTGTTTCTATCTCGCTGAATCTAAACATAGATTCAACTCCCTTAGGCCAAAGAACACAAGGCCGAGCAGTTTGAAAGAAACGTGTCTTCTGAGTTTTAGACGCAGTCTTAATGCTCTTTCTTATATATGCCGGTACTGGGCCGGAAAGGCCTGTTTTGAGACTCTGCACAGAAAGTGTTTGCAGACTGCTGAATCCACACACGGGTTTAACTCTGGAAGTTGAGTGCACACATTGGCAAACGTTCGTTCTGTTAGATAGCTGCGTTTTGGATTTAGAAGCAGATATTTCCCTGTGCTTACTGCTGTTTCTTCCATATGCCGGTAATGGGCTGAAAACGCCTGGTTTGGGACTCTGCAGAGAAAGTGTTTGCAGACTGCTGAATCCACACACGGGTTTAACTCTGGAAGTTGAGTGCACACATTGACAACCGTTCTGTTAGATAGCTGCGTTTTGGATTTAGAAGCAGATATTTCCCTGTGCTTACTGCTGTTTCTTCCATATGCCGGTAATGGGCTGAAAACGCCTGTTTTGGGACTCTGCA
This sequence comes from Aotus nancymaae, assembly GCF_030222135.1. Lineage (NCBI taxonomy): Eukaryota > Metazoa > Chordata > Mammalia > Primates > Aotidae > Aotus > Aotus nancymaae. Next base: position 14,012 of record NW_026989099.1, read on the forward strand.
GAGAAAGTGTTTGCAGACTGCTGAATCCACACACGGGTTTATCTCTGGAAGTTGAGTGCACACATTGACAACCGTTCTGTTAGATAGCTGCGTTTTGGATTTAGAAGCAGATATTTCCCTGTGCTTACTGCTGTTTCTTCCATATGCCGGTAATGGGCTGAAAAGGCCTGTTTGGGGACTCTGCAGAGAAAGTGTTTGCAGACTGCTGAATCCACACACGGGTTTAACTCTGGAAGTTGAGTGCACACATTGACAACCGTTCTGTTAGATAGCTGCGTTTTGGATTTAGAAGCAGATATTTCCCTGTGCTTACTGCTGTTTCTTCCATATGCCGGTAATGGGCTGAAAACGCCTGCTTTGGGACTCTGCAGAGAAAGTGTTTGCAGACTGCTGAATCCACACACGGGTTTAACTCTGGAAGTTGAGTGCACACATTGACAACCGTTCTGTTAGATAGCTGCGTTTTGGATTTAGAAGCAGATATTTCCCTGTGCTTACTGCTGTTTCTTCCATATGCCGGTAAAGGGCTGAAAACGCCTGTTTTGGGACTCTGCAGAGAAAGTGTTTGCAGACTGCTGAATCCACACACGGGTTTAACTCTGGAAGTTGAGTGCACACATTGACAACCGTTCTGTTAGATACCTGCGTTTTGGATTTAGAAGCAGATATTTCCCTGTGCTTACTGCTGTTTCTTCCATATGCCGGTTATGGGCTGAAAACGCCTGCTTTGGGACTCTGCAGAGAAAGTGTTTGCAGACTGCTGAATCCACACACGGGTTTAACTCTGGAAGTTGAGTGCACACATTGACAACCGTTCTGTTAGATAGCTGCGTTTTGGATTTAGAAGCAGATATTTCCCTGTGCTTACTGCTGTTTCTTCCATATGCCGGTAATGGCTGAAAACGCCTGTTTTGGGACTCTGCAGAGAAAGTGTTTGCAGACTGCTGAATCCACACACGGGTTTAACTCTGGAAGTTGAGTGCACACATTGACAACCGTTCTGTTAGATAGCTGCGTTTTGGATTTAGAAGCAGATATTTCCCTGTGCTTACTGCTGTTTCTTCCATATGCCGGTAATGGGCTGAAAACGCCTGTTTTCGGACTCTGCAGAGAAAGTGTTTGCAGACTGCTGAATCCACACACGGGTTTAACTCTGGAAGTTGAGTGCACACATTGACAACGGTTCTGTTAGATAGCTGCGTTTTGGATTTAGAAGCAGATATTTCCCTGTGCTTACTGCTGTTTCTTCCTTATGCCGGTAATGGGCTGAAAACGCCTGCTTTGGGACTCTGCAGAGAAAGTGTTTGCAGACTGCTGAATCCACACACGGGTTTAACTCTGGAAGTTGAGTGCACACATTGACAACCGTTCTGTTAGATAGCTGCGTTTTGGATTTAGAAGCAGATATTTCCCTGTGCTTACTGCTGTTTCTTCCTATGCCGGTAATGGGCTGAAAACGCCTGTTTGGGGACTCTGCAGAGAAAGTGTTTGCAGACTGCTGAATCCACACACGGGTTTAACTCTGGAAGTTGAGTGCACACATTGACAACCGTTCTGTTAGATAGCTGCGTTTTGGATATAGAAGCAGATATTTCCCTGTGCTTACTGCTGTTTCTTCCATATGCCGGTAATGGGCTGAAAACGCCTGTTTTCGGACTCTGCAGAGAAAGTGTTTGCAGACTGCTGAATCCACACACGGGTTTAACTCTGGAAGTTGAGTGCACACATTGACAACCGTTCTGTTAGATAGCTGCGTTTTGGATTTAGAAGCAGATATTTCCCTGTGCTTACTGCTGTTTCTTCCATATGCCGGTAATGGGCTGAAAACGCCTGCTTTGGGACTCTGCAGAGAAGTGTTTGCAGACTGCTGAATCCACACACGGGTTTAACTCTGGAAGTTGAGTGCACACATTGACAACCGTTCTGTTAGATAGCTGCGTTTTGGATTTAGAAGCAGATATTTCCCTGTGCTTACTGCTGTTTCTTCCATATGCCAGTAATGGGCTGAAAACGCCTGCTTTGGGACTCTGCAGAGAAAGTGTTTGCAGACTGCTGAATCCACACACGGGTTTAACTCTGGAAGTTGAGTGCACACATTGACAACCGTTCTGTTAGATAGCTGCGTTTTGGATTTAGAAGCAGATATTTCCCTGTGCTTACTGCTGTTTCTTCCATATGCCGGTAATGGGCTGAAAACGCCTGCTTTGGGACTCTGCAGAGAAAGTGTTTGCAGACTGCTGAATCCACACACGGGTTTAACTCTGGAAGTTGAGTGCACACATTGACAACCGTTCTGTTAGATAGCTGCGTTTTGGATTTAGAAGCAGATATTTCCCTGTGCTTACTGCTGTTTCTTCCATATGCCGGTAATGGGCTGAAAACGCCTGGTTTGGGACTCTGCAGAGAAAGTGTTTGCAGACTGCTGAATCCACACACGGGTTTAACTCTGGAAGTTGAGTGCACACATTGACAACCGTTCTGTTAGATAGCTGCGTTTTGGATTTAGAAGCAGATATTTCCCTGTGCTTACTGCTGTTTCTTCCCTATGCCGGTAATGGGCTGAAAACGCCTGTTTGGGGACTCTGCAGAGAAAGTGTTTGCAGACTGCTGAATCCACACACGGGTTTAACTCTGGAAGTTGAGTGCACACATTGACAACCGTTCTGTTAGATAGCTGCGTTTTGGATTTAGAAGCAGATATTTCCCTGTGCTTACTGCTGTTTCTTCCATATGCCGGTAATGGGCTGAAAAGGCCTGTTTTGGGACTCTGCAGAGAAAGTGTTTGCAGACTGCTGAATCCACACACGGGTTTAACTCTGGAAGTTGAGTGCACACATTGACAACCGTTCTGTTAGATAGCTGCGTTTTGGATTTAGAAGCAGATATTTCCCTGTGCTTACTGCTGTTTCTTCCATATGCCGGTAATGGGCTGAAAACGCCTGTTTTGGGACTCTGCAGAGAAAGTGTTTGCAGACTGCTGAATCCACACACGGGTTTATCTCTGGAAGTTGAGTGCTCACATTGACAACCGTTCTGTTAGATAGCTGCGTTTTGGATTTAGAAGCAGATATTTCCCTGTGCTTACTGCTGTTTCTTCCATATGCCGGTAATGGGCTGAAAACGCCTGCTTTGGGACTCTGCAGAGAAAGTGTTTGCAGACTGCTGAATCCACACACGGGTTTAACTCTGGAAGTTGAGTGCACACATTGACAACCGTTCTGTTAGATAGCTGCGTTTTGGATTTAGAAGCAGATATTTCCCTGTGCTTACTGCTGTTTCTTCCATATGCCGGTAAAGGGCTGAAAACGCCTGCTTTGGGACTCTGCAGAGAAAGTGTTTGCAGACTGCTGAATCCACACACGGGTTTACCTCTGGAAGTTGAGTGCACACATTGACAACCGTTCTGTTAGATAGCTGCGTTTTGGATTTAGAAGCAGATATTTCCCTGTGCTTACTGCTGTTTCTTCCATATGCCGGTAATGGGCTGAAAACGCCTGTTTTCGGACTCTGCAGAGAAAGTGTTTGCAGACTGCTGAATCCACACACGGGTTTAACTCTGGAAGTTGAGTGCACACATTGACAACGGTTCTGTTAGATAGCTGCGTTTTGGATTTAGAAGCAGATATTTCCCTGTGCTTACTGCTGTTTCTTCCATATGCCGGTAATGGGCTGAAAACGCCTGCTTTGGGACTCTGCAGAGAAAGTGTTTGCAGACTGCTGAATCCACACACGGGTTTAACTCTGGAAGTTGAGTGCACACATTGACAACCGTTCTGTTAGATAGCTGCGTTTTGGATTTAGAAGCAGATATTTCCCTGTGCTTACTGCTGTTTCTTCCCTATGCCGGTAATGGGCTGAAAACGCCTGTTTGGGGACTCTGCAGAGAAAGTGTTTGCAGACTGCTGAATCCACACACGGGTTTAACTCTGGAAGTGAGTGCACACATTGACAACCGTTCTGTTAGATAGCTGCGTTTTGGATATAGAAGCAGATATTTCCCTGTGCTTACTGCTGTTTCTTCCATATGCCGGTAATGGGCTGAAAACGCCTGTTTTCGGACTCTGCAGAGAAAGTGTTTGCAGACTGCTGAATCCACACACGGGTTTAACTCTGGAAGTTGAGTGCACACATTGACAACCGTTCTGTTAGATAGCTGCGTTTTGGATTTAGAAGCAGATATTTCCCTGTGCTTACTGCTGTTTCTTCCATATGCCGGTAATGGGCTGAAAACGCCTGCTTTGGGACTCTGCAGAGAAAGTGTTTGCAGACTGCTGAATCCACACACGGGTTTAACTCTGGAAGTTGAGTGCACACATTGACAACCGTTCTGTTAGATAGCTGCGTTTTGGATTTAGAAGCAGATATTTCCCTGTGCTTACTGCTGTTTCTTCCATATGCCGGTAATGGGCTGAAAACGCCTGGTTTGGGACTCTGCAGAGAAAGTGTTTGCAGACTGCTGAATCCACACACGGGTTTAACTCTGGAAGTTGAGTGCACACATTGACAACCGTTCTGTTAGATAGCTGCGTTTTGGATTTAGAAGCAGATATTTCCCTGTGCTTACTGCTGTTTCTTCCATATGCCGGTAACGGGCTGAAAACGCCTGTTTTGGGACTCTGCAGAGAAAGTGTTTGCAGACTGCTGAATCCACACACGGGTTTAACTCTGGAAGTTGAGTGCACACATTGACAACCGTTCTGTTAGATAGCTGCGTTTTGGATTTAGAAGCAGATATTTCCCTGTGCTTACTGCTGTTTCTTCCATATGCCGGTAATGGGCTGAAAACGCCTGTTTTGGGACTCTGCAGAGAAAGTGTTTGCAGACTGCTGAATCCACACACGGGTTTAACTCTGGAAGTTGAGTGCACACATTGACAACCGTTCTGTTAGATAGCTGCGTTTTGGATTTAGAAGCAGATATTTCCCTGTGCTTACTGCTGTTTCTTCCATATGCCGGTAATGGGCTGAAAACGCCTGTTTTGGGACTCTGCAGAGAAAGTGTTTGCAGACTGCTGAATCCACACACGGGTTTAACTCTGGAAGTTGAGTGCACACATTGACAACCGTTCTGTTAGATAGCTGCGTTTTGGATTTAGAAGCAGATATTTCCCTGTGCTTACTGCTGTTTCTTCCATATGCCGATAATGGGCTGAAAAGGCCTGTTTTGGGACTCTGCAGAGAAAGTGTTTGCAGACTGCTGAATCCACACACGGGTTTAACTCTGGAAGTTGAGTGCACACATTGACAACCGTTCTGTTAGATAGCTGCGTTTTGGATTTAGAAGCAGATATTTCCCTGTGCTTACTGCTGTTTCTTCCATATGCCGGTAATGGGCTGAAAACGCCTGTTTTGGGACTCTGCAGAGAAAGTGTTTGCAGACTGCTGAATCCACACACGGGTTTAACTCTGGAAGTTGAGTGCACACATTGACAACCGTTCTGTTAGATAGCTGCGTTTTGGATTTAGAAGCAGATATTTCCCTGTGCTTACTGCTGTTTCTTCCATATGCCGGTAATGGGCTGAAAACGCCTGCTTTGGGACTCTGCAGAGAAAGTGTTTGCAGACTGCTGAATCCACACACGGGTTTAACTCTGGAAGTTGAGTGCACACATTGACAGCTGTTCTGTTAGATAGCTGCGTTTTGGATTTAGAAGCAGATATTTCCCTGTGCTTACTGCTGTTTCTTCCATATGCCGGTAATGGGCTGAAAACGCCTGGTTTGGGACTCTGCAGAGAAAGTGTTTGCAGACTGCTGAATCCACACACGGGTTTAACTCTGGAAGTTGAGTGCACACATTGACAACCGTTCTGTTAGATAGCTGCGTTTTGGATTTAGAAGCAGATATTTCCCTGTGCTTACTGCTGTTTCTTCCATATGCCGGTAATGGGCTGAAAAGGCCTGCTTTGGGACTCTGCAGAGAAAGTGTTTGCAGACTGCTGAATCCACACACGGGTTTAACTCTGGAAGTTGAGTGCACACATTGACAACCGTTCTGTTAGATAGCTGCGTTTTGGATTTAGAAGCAGATATTTCCCTGTGCTTACTGCTGTTTCTTCCATATGCCGGTAATGGGCTGAAAACGCCTGTTTTGGGACTCTGCAGAGAAAGTGTTTGCAGACTGCTGAATCCACACACGGGTTTAACTCTGGAAGTTGAGTGCACACATTGACAACCGTTCTGTTAGATAGCTGCGTTTTGGATTTAGAAGCAGATATTTCCCTGTGCTTACTGCTGTTTCTTCCATATGCCAGTAATGGGCTGAAAACGCCTGCTTTGGGACTCTGCAGAGAAAGTGTTTGCAGACTGCTGAATCCACACACGGGTTTAACTCTGGAAGTTGAGTGCACACATTGACAACCGTTCTGTTAGATAGCTGCGTTTTGGATTTAGAAGCAGATATTTCCCTGTGCTTACTGCTGTTTCTTCATATGCCGGTAATGGGCTGAAAACGCCTGCTTTGGGACTCTGCAGAGAAAGTGTTTGCAGACTGCTGAATCCACACACGGGTTTAAACTCTGGAAGTTGAGTGCACACATTGACAACCGTTCTGTTAGATAGCTGCGTTTTGGATTTAGAAGCAGATATTTCCCTGTGCTTACTGCTGTTTCTTCCATATGCCGGTAATGGGCTGAAAACGCCTGGTTTGGGACTCTGCAGAGAAAGTGTTTGCAGACTGCTGAATCCACACACGGGTTTAACTCTGGAAGTTGAGTGCACACATTGACAACCGTTCTGTTAGATAGCTGCGTTTTGGATTTAGAAGCAGATATTTCCCTGTGCTTACTGCTGTTTCTTCCCTATGCCGGTAATGGGCTGAAAACGCCTGTTTGGGGACTCTGCAGAGAAAGTGTTTGCAGACTGCTGAATCCACACACGGGTTTAACTCTGGAAGTTGAGTGCACACATTGACAACCGTTCTGTTAGATAGCTGCGTTTGGATTTAGAAGCAGATATTTCCCTGTGCTTACTGCTGTTTCTTCCATATGCCGGTAATGGGCTGAAAACGCCTGTTTTGGGACTCTGCAGAGAAAGTGTTTGCAGACTGCTGAATCCACACACGGGTTTATCTCTGGAAGTTGAGTGCACACATTGACAACCGTTCTGTTAGATAGCTGCGTTTTGGATTTAGAAGCAGATATTTCCCTGTGCTTACTGCTGTTTCTTCCATATGCCGGTAATGGGCTGAAAACGCCTGCTTTGGGACTCTGCAGAGAAAGTGTTTGCAGACTGCTGAATCCACACACGGGTTTAACTCTGGAAGTTGAGTGCACACATTGACAACCGTTCTGTTAGATAGCTGCGTTTTGGATTTAGAAGCAGATATTTCCCTGTGCTTACTGCTGTTTCTTCCATATGCCGGTAAAGGGCTGAAAACGCCTGCTTTGGGACTCTGCAGAGAAAGTGTTTGCAGACTGCTGAATCACACACGGGTTTAACTCTGGAAGTTGAGTGCACACATTGACAACCGTTCTGTTAGATAGCTGCGTTTTGGATTTAGAAGCAGATATTTCCCTGTGCTTACTGCTGTTTATCCATATGCCGGTAATGGGCTGAAAACGCCTGTTTTCGGACTCTGCAGAGAAAGTGTTTGCAGACTGCTGAATCCACACACGGGTTTAACTCTGGAAGTTGAGTGCACACATTGACAACGGTTCTGTTAGATAGCTGCGTTTTGGATTTAGAAGCAGATATTTCCCTGTGCTTACTGCTGTTCTTCCATATGCCGGTAATGGGCTGAAAACGCCTGCTTTGGGACTCTGCAGAGAAAGTGTTTGCAGACTGCTGAATCCACACACGGGTTTAACTCTGGAAGTTGAGTGCACACATTGACAACCGTTCTGTTAGATAGCTGCGTTTTGGATTTAGAAGCAGATATTTCCCTGTGCTTACTGCTGTTTCTTCCCTATGCCGGTAATGGGCTGAAAACGCCTGTTTGGGGACTCTGCAGAGAAAGTGTTTGCAGACTGCTGAATCCACACACGGGTTTAACTCTGGAAGTTGAGTGCACACATTGACAACCGTTCTGTTAGATAGCTGCGTTTTGGATATAGAAGCAGATATTTCCCTGTGCTTACTGCTGTTTCTTCCATATGCCGGTAATGGGCTGAAAACGCCTGTTTTCGGACTCTGCAGAGAAAGTGTTTGCAGACTGCTGAATCCACACACGGGTTTAACTCTGGAAGTTGAGTGCACACATTGACAACCGTTCTGTTAGATAGCTGCGTTTTGGATTTAGAAGCAGATATTTCCCTGTGCTTACTGCTGTTTCTTCCATATGCCGGTAATGGGCTGAAAACGCCTGCTTTGGGACTCTGCAGAGAAAGTGTTTGCAGACTGCTGAATCCACACACGGGTTTAACTCTGGAAGTTGAGTGCACACATTGACAACCGTTCTGTTAGATAGCTGCGTTTTGGATTTAGAAGCAGATATTTCCCTGTGCTTACTGCTGTTTCTTCCATATGCCGGTAATGGGCTGAAAACGCCTGGTTTGGGACTCTGCAGAGAAAGTGTTTGCAGACTGCTGAATCCACACCACGGGTTTAACTCTGGAAGTTGAGTGCACACATTGACAACCGTTCTGTTAGATAGCTGCGTTTTGGATTTAGAAGCAGATATTTCCCTGTGCTTACTGCTGTTTCTTCCATATGCCGGTAACGGGCTGAAAACGCCTGTTTTGGGACTCTGCAGAGAAAGTGTTTGCAGACTGCTGAATCCACACACGGGTTTAACTCTGGAAGTTGAGTGCACACATTGACAACCGTTCTGTTAGATAGCTGCGTTTTGGATTTAGAAGCAGATATTTCCCTGTGCTTACTGCTGTTTCTTCCATATGCCGGTAATGGGCTGAAAACGCCTGTTTTGGGACTCTGCAGAGAAAGTGTTTGCAGACTGCTGAATCCACACACGGGTTTAACTCTGGAAGTTGAGTGCACACATTGACAACCGTTCTGTTAGATAGCTGCGTTTTGGATTTAGAAGCAGATATTTCCCTGTGCTTACTGCTGTTTCTTCCATATGCCGGTAATGGGCTGAAAACGCCTGTTTTGGGACTCTGCAGAGAAAGTGTTTGCAGACTGCTGAATCCACACACGGGTTTAACTCTGGAAGTTGAGTGCACACATTGACAACCGTTCTGTTAGATAGCTGCGTTTTGGATTTAGAAGCAGATATTTCCCTGTGCTTACTGCGGTTTCTTCCATATGCCGATAATGGGCTGAAAAGGCCTGTTTTGGGACTCTGCAGAGAAAGTGTTTGCAGACTGCTGAATCCACACACGGGTTTAACTCTGGAAGTTGAGTGCACACATTGACAACCGTTCTGTTAGATAGCTGCGTTTTGGATTTAGAAGCAGATATTTCCCTGTGCTTACTGCTGTTTCTTCCATATGCCGGTAATGGGCTGAAAACGCCTGTTTTGGGACTCTGCAGAGAAAGTGTTTGCAGACTGCTGAATCCACACACGGGTTTAACTCTGGAAGTTGAGTGCACACATTGACAACCGTTCTGTTAGATAGCTGCGTTTTGGATTTAGAAGCAGATATTTCCCTGTGCTTACTGCTGTTTCTTCCATATGCCGGTAATGGGCTGAAAACGCCTGCTTTGGGACTCTGCAGAGAAAGTGTTTGCAGACTGCTGAATCCACACACGGTTTAACTCTGGAAGTTGAGTGCACACATTGACAGCCGTTCTGTTAGATAGCTGCGTTTGGATTTAGAAGCAGATATTTCCCTGTGCTTACTGCTGTTTCTTCCATATGCCGGTAATGGGCTGAAAACGCCTGCTTTGGGACTCTGCAGAGAAAGTGTTTGCAGACTGCTGAATCCACACACGGGTTTAACTCTGGAAGTTGAGTGCACACATTGACAACCGTTCTGTTAGATAGCTGCGTTTTGGATTTAGAAGCAGATATTTCCCTGTGCTTACTGCTGTTTCTTCCATATGCCGGTAATGGGCTGAAAAGGCCTGGTTTGGGACTCTGCAGAGAAAGTGTTTGCAGACTGCTGAATCCACACACGGGTTTAACTCTGGAAGTTGACTGCCACACATTGACAACCGTTCTGTTAGATAGCTGCGTTTTGGATTTAGAAGCAGATATTTCCCTGTGCTTACTGCTGTTTCTTCCATATGCCGGTAATGGGCTGAAAACGCCTGTTTTGGGACTCTGCAGAGAAAGTGTTTGCAGACTGCTGAATCCACACACGGTTTAACTCTGGAAGTTGAGTGCACACATTGACAACCGTTCTGTTAGATAGCTGCGTTTTGGATTTAGAAGCAGATATTTCCCTGTGCTTACTGCTGTTTCTTCCCTATGCCGGTAATGGGCTGAAAACGCCTGTTTGGGGACTCTGCAGAGAAAGTGTTTGCAGACTGCTGAATCCACACACGGGTTTAACTCTGGAAGTTGAGTGCACACATTGACAAACCGTTCTGTTAGATAGCTGCGTTTTGGATTTAGAAGCAGATATTTCCCTGTGCTTACTGCTGTTTCTTCCATATGCCGGTAATGGGCTGAAAACGCCTGTTTTCGGACTCTGCAGAGAAAGTGTTTGCAGACTGCTGAATCCACACACGGGTTTAACTCTGGAAGTTGAGTGCACACATTGACAACCGTTCTGTTAGATAGCTGCGTTTTGGATTTAGAAGCAGATATTTCCCTGTGCTTACTGCTGTTTCTTCCATATGCCGGTAATGGGCTGAAAACGCCTGCTTTGGGACTCTGCAGAGAAAGTGTTTGCAGACTGCTGAATCCACACACGGGTTTAACTCTGGAAGTTGAGTGCACACATTGACAACCGTTCTGTTAGATAGCTGCGTTTTGGATTTAGAAGCAGATATTTCCCTGTGCTTACTGCTGTTTCTTCCCTATGCCGGTAATGGGCTGAAAACGCCTGTTTGGGGACTCTGCAGAGAAAGTGTTTGCAGACTGCTGAATCCACACACGGGTTTAACTCTGGAAGTTGAGTGCACACATTGACAACCGTTCTGTTAGATAGCTGCGTTTTGGATTTAGAAGCAGATATTTCCCTGTGCTTACTGCTGTTTCTTCCATATGCCGGTAATGGGCTGAAAACGCCTGTTTTCGGACTCTGCAGAGAAAGTGTTTGCAGACTGCTGAATCCACACACGGGTTTAACTCTGGAAGTTGAGTGCACACATTGACAACCGTTCTGTTAGATAGCTGCGTTTTGGATTTAGAAGCAGATATTTCCCTGTGCTTACTGCTGTTTCTTCCATATGCCGGTAATGGGCTGAAAACGCCTGCTTTGGGACTCTGCAGAGAAAGTGTTTGCAGACTGCTGAATCCACACACGGGTTTAACTCTGGAAGTTGAGTCACACATTGACAACCGTTCTGTTAGATAGCTGCGTTTTGGATTTAGAAGCAGATATTTCCCTGTGCTTACTGCTGTTTCTTCCATATGCCGGTAATGGGCTGAAAACGCCTGTTTTGGGACTCTGCAGAGAAAGTGTTTGCAGACTGCTGAATCCACACACGGGTTTAACTCTGGAAGTTGAGTGCACACATTGACAACCGTTCTGTTAGATAGCTGCGTTTTGGATTTAGAAGCAGATATTTCCCTGGGCTTACTGCTGTTTCTTCCATATGCCGGTAATGGGCTGAAAACGCCTGTTTTGGGACTCTGCAGAGAAAGTGTTTGCAGACTGCTGAATCCACACACGGGTTTAACTCTGGAAGTTGAGTGCACACATTGACAACCGTTCTGTTAGATAGCTGCGTTTTGGATTTAGAAGCAGATATTTCCCTGTGCTTACTGCTGTTTCTTCCATATGCCGGTAATGGGCTGAAAACGCCTGTTTTGGGACTCTGCAGAGAAAGTGTTTGCAGACTGCTGAATCCACACACGGGTTTAACTCTGGAAGTTGAGTGCACACATTGACAACCGTTCTGTTAGATAGCTGCGTTTTGGATTTAGAAGCAGATATTTCCCTGTGCTTACTGCTGTTTCTTCCATATGCCGGTAATGGGCTGAAAACGCCTGTTTTGGGACTCTGCAGGGAAAGTGTTTGCAGACTGCTGAATCCACACACGGGTTTAACTCTGGAAGTTGAGTGCACACATTGACAACCGTTCTGTTAGATAGCTGCGTTTTGGATTTAGAAGCAGATATTTCCCTGTGCTTACTGCTGTTTCTTCCCTATGCCGGTAATGGGCTGAAAAGGCCTGTTTTGGGACTCTGCAGAGAAAGTGTTTGCAGACTGCTGAATCCACACACGGGTTTAACTCTGGAAGTTGAGTGCACACATTGACAACCGTTCTGTTAGATAGCTGCGTTTTGGATTTAGAAGCAGATATTTCCCTGTGCTTACTGCTGTTTCTTCCATATGCCGGTAATGGGCTGAAAACGCCTGTTTTGGGACTCTGCAGAGAAAGTGTTTGCAGACTGCTGAATCCACACACGGGTTTAACTCTGGAAGTTGAGTGCACACATTGACAACCGTTCTGTTAGATAGCTGCGTTTTGGATTTAGAAGCAGATATTTCCCTGTGCTTACTGCTGTTTCTTCCATATGCCGGTAATGGGCTGAAAACGCCTGCTTTGGGACTCTGGAGAGAAAGTGTTTGCAGACTGCTGAATCCACACACGGGTTTAACTCTGGAAGTTGAGTGCACACATTGACAGCCGTTCTGTTAGATAGCTGCGTTTTGGATTTAGAAGCAGATATTTCCCTGTGCTTACTGCTGTTTCTTCCATATGCCGGTAATGGGCTGAAAACGCCTGCTTTGGGACTCTGCAGAGAAAGTGTTTGCAGACTGCTGAATCCACACACGGGTTTAACTCTGGAAGTTGAGTGCACACATTGACAACCGTTCTGTTAGATAGCTGCGTTTTGGATTTAGAAGCAGATATTTCCCTGTGCTTACTGCTGTTTCTTCCATATGCCGGTAATGGGCTGAAAACGCCTGCTTTGGGACTCTGCAGAGAAAGTGTTTGCAGACTGCTGAATCCACACACGGGTTTAACTCTGGAACTTGAGTGCACACATTGACAACCGTTCTGTTAGATAGCTGCGTTTTGGATTTAGAAGCAGATATTTCCCTGTGCTTACTGCTGTTTCTTCCATATGCCGGTAATGGGCTGAAAACGCCTGTTTTGGGACTCTGCAGAGAAAGTGTTTGCAGACTGCTGAATCCACACACGGGTTTAACTCTGGAAGTTGAGTGCACACATTGACAACCGTTCTGTTAGATAGCTGCGTTTTGGATTTAGAAGCAGATATTTCCCTGTGCTTACTGCTGTTTCTTCCCTATGCCGGTAATGGGCTGAAAACGCCTGTTTGGGGACTCTGCAGAGAAAGTGTTTGCAGACTGCTGAATCCACTCACGGGTTTAACTCTGGAAGTTGAGTGCACACATTGACAACCGTTCTGTTAGATAGCTGCGTTTTGGATTTAGAAGCAGATATTTCCCTGTGCTTACTGCTGTTTCTTCCATATGCCGGTAATGGGCTGAAAACGACTGTTTTCGGACTCTGCAGAGAAAGTGTTTGCAGACTGCTGAATCCACACACGGGTTTAACTCTGGAAGTTGAGTGCACACATTGACAACCGTTCTGTTAGATAGCTGCGTTTTGGATTTAGAAGCAGATATTTCCCTGTGCTTACTGCTGTTTCTTCCATATGCCGGTAATGGGCTGAAAACGCCTGCTTTGGGACTCTGCAGAGAAAGTGTTTGCAGACTGCTGAATCCACACACGGGTTTAACTCTGGAAGTTGAGTGCACACATTGACAACCGTTCTGTTAGATAGCTGCGTTTTGGATTTAGAAGCAGATATTTCCCTGTGCTTACTGCTGTTTCTTCCATATGCCGGTAATGGGCTGAAAACGCCTGTTTTGGGACTCTGCAGAGAAAGTGTTTGCAGATTGCTGAATCCACACACGGGTTTATCTCTGGAAGTTGAGTGCACACATTGACAACCGTTCTGTTAGATAGCTGCGTTTTGGATTTAGAAGCAGATATTTCCCTGTGCTTACTGCTGTTTCTTCCCTATGCCGGTAATGGGCTGAAAACGCCTGCTTTGGGACTCTGCAGAGAAAGTGTTTGCAGACTGCTGAATCCACACACGGGTTTAACTCTGGAAGTTGAGTGCACACATTGACAACCGTTCTGTTAGATAGCTGCGTTTTGGATTTAGAAGCAGATATTTTCCTGTGCTTACTGCTGTTTCTTCCATATGCCGGTAAAGGGCTGAAAACGCCTGTTTTGGGACTCTGCAGAGAAAGTGTTTGCAGACTGCTGAATCCACACACGGGTTTAACTCTGGAAGTTGAGTGCACACATTGACAACCGTTCTGTTAGATAGCTGCGTTTTGGATTTAGAAGCAGATATTTCCCTGTGCTTACTGCTGTTTCTTCCATATGCCGGTAATGGGCTGAAAACGCCTGTTTTGGGACTCTGCAGAGAAAGTGTTTGCAGACTGCTGAATCCACACACGGGTTTAACTCTGGAAGTTGAGTGCACACATTGACAACCGTTCTGTTAGATAGCTGCGTTTTGGATTTAGAAGCAGATATTTCCCTGTGCTTACTGCTGTTTCTTCCATATGCCGGTAATGGGCTGAAAACGCCTGGTTTGGGACTCTGCAGAGAAAGTGTTTGCAGACTGCTGAATCCACACACGGGTTTAACTCTGGAAGTTGAGTGCACACATTGACAACCGTTCTGTTAGATAGCTGCGTTTTGGATTTAGAAGCAGATATTTCCCTGTGCTTACTGCTGTTTCTTCCATATGCCGGTAATGGGCTGAAAACGCCTGTTTTGGGACTCTGCAGAGAAAGTGTTTGCAGACTGCTGAATCCACACACGGGTTTAACTCTGGAAGTTGAGTGCACACATTGACAACCGTTCTGTTAGATAGCTGCGTTTTGGATTTAGAAGCAGATATTTCCCTGTGCTTACTGCTGTTTCTTCCATATGCCGGTAATGGGCTGAAAACGCCTGTTTTGGGACTCTGCAGAGAAAGTGTTTGCAGACTGCTGAATCCACACACGGGTTTAACTCTGGAAGTTGAGTGCACACATTGACAACCGTTCTGTTAGATAGCTGCGTTTTGGATTTAGAAGCAGATATTTCCCTGTGCTTACTGCTGTTTCTTCCATATGCCGGTAATGGGCTGAAAACCCCTGTTTTGGGACTCTGCAGAGAAAGTGTTTGCAGACTGCTGAATCCACACACGGGTTTAACTCTGGAAGTTGAGTGCACACATTGACAACCGTTCTGTTAGATAGCTGCGTTTTGGATTTAGAAGCAGATATTTCCCTGGGTTTACTGCTGTTTCTTCCATATGCCGGTAATGGGCTGAAAACGCCTGTTTTGGGACTCTGCAGAGAAAGTGTTTGCAGACTGCTGAATCCACACACGGGTTTAACTCTGGAAGTTGAGTGCACACATTGACAACCGTTCTGTTAGATAGCTGCGTTTTGGATTTAGAAGCAGATATTTCCCTGTGCTTACTGCTGTTTCTTCCATATGCCGATAATGGGCTGAAAAGGCCTGTTTTGGGACTCTGCAGAGAAAGTGTTTGCAGACTGCTGAATCCACACACGGGTTTAACTCTGGAAGTTGAGTGCACACATTGACAACCGTTCTGTTAGATAGCTGCGTTTTGGATTTAGAAGCAGATATTTCCCTGTGCTTACTGCTGTTTCTTCCATATGCCGGTAATGGGCTGAAAACGCCTGTTTTGGGACTCTGCAGAGAAAGTGTTTGCAGACTGCTGAATCCACACACGGGTTTAACTCTGGAAGTTGAGTGCACACATTGACAACCGTTCTGTTAGATAGCTGCGTTTTGGATTTAGAAGCAGATATTTCCCTGTGCTTACTGCTGTTTCTTCCATATGCCGGTAATGGGCTGAAAACGCCTGCTTTGGGACTCTGCAGAGAAAGTGTTTGCAGACTGCTGAATCCACACACGGGTTTAACTCTGGAAGTTGAGTGCACACATTGACAGCCGTTCTGTTAGATAGCTGCGTTTTGGATTTAGAAGCAGATATTTCCCTGTGCTTACTGCTGTTTCTTCCATATGCCGGTAATGGGCTGAAAACGCCTGCTTTGGGACTCTGCAGAGAAAGTGTTTGCAGACTGCTGAATCCACACACGGGTTTACCTCTGGAAGTTGAGTGCACACATTGACAACCGTTCTGTTAGATAGCTGCGTTTTGGATTTAGAAGCAGATATTTCCCTGGGCTTACTGCTGTTTCTTCCATATGCCGGTAATGGGCTGAAAACGCCTGTTTTGGGACTCTGCAGAGAAAGTGTTTGCAGACTGCTGAATCCACACACGGGTTTATCTCTGGAAGTTGAGTGCACACATTGACAACCGTTCTGTTAGATAGCTGCGTTTTGGATTTAGAAGCAGATATTTCCCTGTGCTTACTGCTGTTTCTTCCATATGCCGATAATGGGCTGAAAAGGCCTGTTTTGGGACTCTGCAGAGAAAGTGTTTGCAGACTGCTGAATCCACACACGGGTTTAACTCTGGAAGTTGAGTGCACACATTGACAACCGTTCTGTTAGATAGCTGCGTTTTGGATTTAGAAGCAGATATTTCCCTGTGCTTACTGCTGTTTCTTCCATATGCCGGTAATGGGCTGAAAACGCCTGTTTTGGGACTCTGCAGAGAAAGTGTTTGCAGACTGCTGAATCCACACACGGGTTTAACTCTGGAAGTTGAGTGCACACATTGACAACCGTTCTGTTAGATAGCTGCGTTTTGGATTTAGAAGCAGATATTTCCCTGTGCTTACTGCTGTTTCTTCCATATGCCGGTAATGGGCTGAAAACGCCTGCTTTGGGACTCTGCAGAGAAAGTGTTTGCAGACTGCTGAATCCACACACGGGTTTAACTCTGGAAGTTGAGTGCACACATTGACAGCCGTTCTGTTAGATAGCTGCGTTTTGGATTTAGAAGCAGATATTTCCCTGTGCTTACTGCTGTTTCTTCCATATGCCGGTAATGGGCTGAAAACGCCTGCTTTGGGACTCTGCAGAGAAAGTGTTTGCAGACTGCTGAATCCACACACGGGTTTAACTCTGGAAGTTGAGTGCACACATTGACAACCGTTCTGTTAGATAGCTGCGTTTTGGATTTAGAAGCAGATATTTCCCTGTGCTTACTGCTGTTTCTTCCATATGCCGGTAATGGGCTGAAAAGGCCTGCTTTGGGACTCTGCAGAGAAAGTGTTTGCAGACTGCTGAATCCACACACGGGTTTAACTCTGGAAGTTGAGTGCACACATTGACAACCGTTCTGTTAGATAGCTGCGTTTTGGATTTAGAAGCAGATATTTCCCTGTGCTTACTGCTGTTTCTTCCATATGCCGGTAATGGGCTGAAAACGCCTGTTTTGGGACTCTGCAGAGAAAGTGTTTGCAGACTGCTGAATCCACACACGGGTTTAACTCTGGAAGTTGAGTGCACACATTGACAACCGTTCTGTTAGATAGCTGCGTTTTGGATTTAGAAGCAGATATTTCCCTGTGCTTACTGCTGTTTCTTCCCTATGCCGGTAATGGGCTGAAAACGCCTGTTTGGGGACTCTGCAGAGAAAGTGTTTGCAGACTGCTGAATCCACACACGGGTTTAACTCTGGAAGTTGAGTGCACACATTGACAACCGTTCTGTTAGACAGCTGCGTTTTGGATTTAGAAGCAGATATTTCCCTGTGCTTACTGCTGTTTCTTCCATATGCCGGTAATGGGCTGAAAACGCCTGTTTTCGGACTCTGCAGAGAAAGTGTTTGCAGACTGCTGAATCCACACACGGGTTTAACTCTGGAAGTTGAGTGCACACATTGACAACCGTTCTGTTAGATAGCTGCGTTTTGGATTTAGAAGCAGATATTTCCCTGTGCTTACTGCTGTTTCTTCCATATGCCGGTAATGGGCTGAAAACGCCTGCTTTGGGACTCTGCAGAGAAAGTGTTTGCAGACTGCTGAATCCACACACGGGTTTAACTCTGGAAGTTGAGTGCACACATTGACAACCGTTCTGTTAGATAGCTGCGTTTTGGATTTAGAAGCAGATATTTCCCTGTGCTTACTGCTGTTTCTTCCCTATGCCGGTAATGGGCTGAAAACGCCTGTTTGGGGACTCTGCAGAGAAAGTGTTTGCAGACTGCTGAATCCACACACGGGTTTAACTCTGGAAGTTGAGTGCACACATTGACAACCGTTCTGTTAGATAGCTGCGTTTTGGATTTAGAAGCAGATATTTCCCTGTGCTTACTGCTGTTTCTTCCCTATGCCGGTAATGGGCTGAAAACGCCTGTTTGGGGACTCTGCAGAGAAAGTGTTTGCAGACTGCTGAATCCACACACGGGTTTAACTCTGGAAGTTGAGTGCACACATTGACAACCGTTCTGTTAGATAGCTGCGTTTTGGATTTAGAAGCAGATATTTCCCTGTGCTTACTGCTGTTTCTTCCATATGCCGGTAATGGGCTGAAAACGCCTGTTTTCGGACTCTGCAGAGAAAGTGTTTGCAGACTGCTGAATCCACACACGGGTTTAACTCTGGAAGTTGAGTGCACACATTGACAACCGTTCTGTTAGATAGCTGCGTTTTGGATTTAGAAGCAGATATTTCCCTGTGCTTACTGCTGTTTCTTCCATATGCCGGTAATGGGCTGAAAACGCCTGCTTTGGGACTCTGCAGAGAAAGTGTTTGCAGACTGCTGAATCCACACACGGGTTTAACTCTGGAAGTTGAGTGCACACATTGACAACCGTTCTGTTAGATAGCTGCGTTTTGGATTTAGAAGCAGATATTTCCCTGTGCTTACTGCTGTTTCTTCCCTATGCCGGTAATGGGCTGAAAACGCCTGTTTGGGGACTCTGCAGAGAAAGTGTTTGCAGACTGCTGAATCCACACACGGGTTTAACTCTGGAAGTTGAGTGCACACATTGACAACCGTTCTGTTAGATAGCTGCGTTTTGGATTTAGAAGCAGATATTTCCCTGTGCTTACTGCTGTTTCTTCCATATGCCGGTAATGGGCTGAAAACGCCTGTTTTGGGACTCTGCAGAGAAAGTGTTTGCAGACTGCTGAATCCACACACGGGTTTAACTCTGGAAGTTGAGTGCACACATTGACAACCGTTCTGTTAGATAGCTGCGTTTTGGATTTAGAAGCAGATATTTCCCTGTGCTTACTGCTGTTTCTTCCATATGCCGGTAATGGGCTGAAAACGCCTGCTTTGGGACTCTGCAGAGAAAGTGTTTGCACACTGCTGAATCCACACACGGGTTTAACTCTGGAAGTTGAGTGCACACATTGACAACCGTTCTGTTAGATAGCTGCGTTTTGGATTTAGAAGCAGATATTTCCCTGTGCTTACTGCTGTTTCTTCCATATGCCGGTAATGGGCTGAAAACGCCTGTTTTGGGACTCTGCAGAGAAAGTGTTTGCAGACTGCTGAATCCACACACGGGTTTAACTCTGGAAGTTGAGTGCACACATTGACAACCGTTCTGTTAGATAGCTGCGTTTTGGATTTAGAAGCAGATATTTCCCTGTGCTTACTGCTGTTTCTTCCATATGCCGGTAATGGGCTGAAAACGCCTGTTTTGGGACTCTGCAGAGAAAGTGTTTGCAGACTGCTGAATCCACACACGGGTTTAACTCTGGAAGTTGAGTGCACACATTGACAACCGTTCTGTTAGATAGCTGCGTTTTGGATTTAGAAGCAGATATTTCCCTGTGCTTACTGCTGTTTCTTCCATATGCCGGTAATGGGCTGAAAACGCCTGTTTTGGGACTCTGCAGAGAAAGTGTTTGCAGACTGCTGAATCCACACACGGGTTTAACTCTGGAAGTTGAGTGCACACATTGACAACCGTTCTGTTAGATAGCTGCGTTTTGGATTTAGAAGCAGATATTTCCCTGTGCTTACTGCTGTTTCTTCCATATGCCGGTAATGGGCTGAAAACGCCTGTTTTGGGACTCTGCAGAGAAAGTGTTTGCAGACTGCTGAATCCACACACGGGTTTAACTCTGGAAGTTGAGTGCACACATTGACAACCGTTCTGTTAGATAGCTGCGTTTTGGATTTAGAAGCAGATATTTCCCTGTGCTTACTGCTGTTTCTTCCCTATGCCGGTAATGGGCTGAAAAGGCCTGTTTTGGGACTCTGCAGAGAAAGTGTTTGCAGACTGCTGAATCCACACACGGGTTTAACTCTGGAAGTTGAGTGCACACATTGACAACCGTTCTGTTAGATAGCTGCGTTTTGGATTTAGAAGCAGATATTTCCCTGTGCTTACTGCTGTTTCTTCCATATGCCGGTAATGGGCTGAAAACGCCTGTTTTGGGACTCTGCAGAGAAAGTGTTTGCAGACTGCTGAATCCACACACGGGTTTAACTCTGGAAGTTGAGTGCACACATTGACAACCGTTCTGTTAGATAGCTGCGTTTTGGATTTAGAAGCAGATATTTCCCTGTGCTTACTGCTGTTTCTTCCATATGCCGGTAATGGGCTGAAAACGCCTGCTTTGGGACTCTGCAGAGAAAGTGTTTGCAGACTGCTGAATCCACACACGGGTTTAACTCTGGAAGTTGAGTGCACACATTGACAGCCGTTCTGTTAGATAGCTGCGTTTTGGATTTAGAAGCAGATATTTCCCTGTGCTTACTGCTGTTTCTTCCATATGCCGGTAATGGGCTGAAAACGCCTGCTTTGGGACTCTGCAGAGAAAGTGTTTGCAGACTGCTGAATCCACACACGGGTTTAACTCTGGAAGTTGAGTGCACACATTGACAACCGTTCTGTTAGATAGCTGCGTTTTGGATTTAGAAGCAGATATTTCCCTGTGCTTACTGCTGTTTCTTCCATATGCCGGTAATGGGCTGAAAACGCCTGCTTTGGGACTCTGCAGAGAAAGTGTTTGCAGACTGCTGAATCCACACACGGGTTTAACTCTGGAAGTTGAGTGCACACATTGACAACCGTTCTCTTAGATAGCTGCGTTTTGGATTTAGAAGCAGATATTTCCCTGTGCTTACTGCTGTTTCTTCCATATGCCGGTAATGGGCTGAAAACGCCTGTTTTGGGACTCTGCAGAGAAAGTGTTTGCAGACTGCTGAATCCACACACGGGTTTAACTCTGGAAGTTGAGTGCACACATTGACAACCGTTCTGTTAGATAGCTGCGTTTTGGATTTAGAAGCAGATATTTCCCTGTGCTTACTACTGTTTCTTCCCTATGCCGGTAATGGGCTGAAAACGCCTGTTTGGGGACTCTGCAGAGAAAGTGTTTGCAGACTGCTGAATCCACACACGGGTTTAACTCTGGAAGTTGAGTGCACACATTGACAACCGTTCTGTTAGATAGCTGCGTTTTGGATTTAGAAGCAGATATTTCCCTGTGCTTACTGCTGTTTCTTCCATATGCCGGTAATGGGCTGAAAACGCCTGTTTTCGGACTCTGCAGAGAAAGTGTTTGCAGACTGCTGAATCCACACACGGGTTTAACTCTGGAAGTTGAGTGCACACATTGACAACCGTTCTGTTAGATAGCTGCGTTTTGGATTTAGAAGCAGATATTTCCCTGTGCTTACTGCTGTTTCTTCCATATGCCGGTAATGGGCTGAAAACGCCTGCTTTGGGACTCTGCAGAGAAAGTGATTGAAGACTGCTGAATCCACACACGGGTTTAACTCTGGAAGTTGAGTGCACACATTGACAACCGTTCTGTTAGATAGCTGCGTTTTGGATTTAGAAGCAGATATTTCCCTGTGCTTACTGCTGTTTCTTCCATATGCCGGTAATGGGCTGAAAACGCCTGTTTTGGGACTCTGCAGAGAAAGTGTTTGCAGACTGCTGAATCCACACACGGGTTTATCTCTGGAAGTTGAGTGCACACATTGACAACCGTTCTGTTAGATAGCTGCGTTTTGGATTTAGAAGCAGATATTTCCCTGTGCTTACTGCTGTTTCTTCCCTATGCCGGTAATGGGCTGAAAACGCCTGCTTTGGGACTCTGCAGAGAAAGTGTTTGCAGACTGCTGAATCCACACACGGGTTTAACTCTGGAAGTTGAGTGCACACATTGACAACCGTTCTGTTAGATAGCTGCGTTTTGGATTTAGAAGCAGATATTTCCCTGTGCTTACTGCTGTTTCTTCCATATGCCGGTAAAGGGCTGAAAACGCCTGTTTTGGGACTCTGCAGAGAAAGTGTTTGCAGACTGCTGAATCCACACACGGGTTTAACTCTGGAAGTTGAGTGCACACATTGACAACCGTTCTGTTAGATAGCTGCGTTTTGGATTTAGAAGCAGATATTTCCCTGTGCTTACTGCTGTTTCTTCCATATGCCGGTAATGGGCTGAAAACGCCTGTTTTGGGACTCTGCAGAGAAAGTGTTTGCAGACTGCTGAATCCACACACGGGTTTAACTCTGGAAGTTGAGTGCACACATTGACAACCGTTCTGTTAGATAGCTGCGTTTTGGATTTAGAAGCAGATATTTCCCTGTGCTTACTGCTGTTTCTTCCATATGCCGGTAATGGGCTGAAAACGCCTGGTTTGGGACTCTGCAGAGAAAGTGTTTGCAGACTGCTGAATCCACACACGGGTTTAACTCTGGAAGTTGAGTGCACACATTGACAACCGTTCTGTTAGATAGCTGCGTTTTGGATTTAGAAGCAGGTATTTCCCTGTGCTTACTGCTGTTTCTTCCCTATGCCGGTAATGGGCTGAAAACGCCTGCTTTGGGACTCTGCAGAGAAAGTGTTTGCAGACTGCTGAATCCACACACGGGTTTAACTCTGGAAGTTGAGTGCACACATTGACAACCGTTCTGTTAGATAGCTGCGTTTTGGATTTAGAAGCAGATATTTCCCTGTGCTTACTGCTGTTTCTTCCATATGCCGGTAATGGGCTGAAAACGCCTGTTTTGGGACTCTGCAGAGAAAGTGTTTGCAGACTGCTGAATCCACACACGGGTTTAACTCTGGAAGTTGAGTGCACACATTGACAACCGTTCTGTTAGATAGCTGCGTTTTGGATTTAGAAGCAGATATTTCCCTGTGCTTACTGCTGTTTCTTCCATATGCCGGTAATGGGCTGAAAACCCCTGTTTTGGGACTCTGCAGAGAAAGTGTTTGCAGACTGCTGAATCCACACACGGGTTTAACTCTGGAAGTTGAGTGCACACATTGACAACCGTTCTGTTAGATAGCTGCGTTTTGGATTTAGAAGCAGATATTTCCCTGGGCTTACTGCTGTTTCTTCCATATGCCGGTAATGGGCTGAAAACGCCTGTTTTGGGACTCTGCAGAGAAAGTGTTTGCAGACTGCTGAATCCACACACGGGTTTAACTCTGGAAGTTGAGTGCACACATTGACAACCGTTCTGTTAGATAGCTGCGTTTTGGATTTAGAAGCAGATATTTCCCTGTGCTTACTGCTGTTTCTTCCATATGCCGGTAATGGGCTGAAAACGCCTGGTTTGGGACTCTGCAGAGAAAGTGTTTGCAGACTGCTGAATCCACACACGGGTTTAACTCTGGAAGTTGAGTGCACACATTGACAACCGTTCTGTTAGATAGCTGCGTTTTGGATTTAGAAGCAGATATTTCCCTGTGCTTACTGCTGTTTCTTCCATATGCCGGTAATGGGCTGAAAACGCCTGCTTTGGGACTCTGCAGAGAAAGTGTTTGCAGACTGCTGAATCCACACACGGGTTTAACTCTGGAAGTTGAGTGCACACATTGACAACCGTTCTGTTAGATAGCTGCGTTTTGGATTTAGAAGCAGATATTTCCCTGTGCTTACTGCTGTTTCTTCCATATGCCGGTAATGGGCTGAAAACGCCTGCTTTGGGACTCTGCAGAGAAAGTGTTTGCAGACTGCTGAATCCACACACGGGTTTAACTCTGGAAGTTGAGTGCACACATTGACAGCCGTTCTGTTAGATAGCTGCGTTTTGGATTTAGAAGCAGATATTTCCCTGTGCTTACTGCTGTTTCTTCCATATGCCGGTAATGGGCTGAAAACGCCTGTTTTGGGACTCTGCAGAGAAAGTGTTTGCAGACTGCTGAATCCACACACGGGTTTAACTCTGGAAGTTGAGTGCACACATTGACAACCGTTCTGTTAGATAGCTGCGTTTTGGATTTAGAAGCAGATATTTCCCTGTGCTTACTGCTGTTTCTTCCATATGCCGGTAATGGGCTGAAAACGCCTGCTTTGGGACTCTGCAGAGAAAGTGTTTGCAGACTGCTGAATCCACACACGGGTTTAACTCTGGAAGTTGAGTGCACACATTGACAACCGTTCTGTTAGATAGCTGCGTTTTGGATTTAGAAGCAGATATTTCCCTGTGCTTACTGCTGTTTCTTCCATATGCCGGTAATGGGCTGAAAACGCCTGTTTTGGGACTCTGCAGAGAAAGTGTTTGCAGACTGCTGAATCCACACACGGGTTTAACTCTGGAAGTTGAGTGCACACATTGACAACCGTTCTGTTAGATAGCTGCGTTTTGGATTTAGAAGCAGATATTTCCCTGTGCTTACTGCTGTTTCTTCCATATGCCGGTAATGGGCTGAAAACGCCTGTTTTGGGACTCTGCAGAGAAAGTGTTTGCAGACTGCTGAATCCACACACGGGTTTAACTCTGGAAGTTGAGTGCACGCATTGACAACCATTCAGTTAGATAGCTGCCTTTTGGTTTTAGAAGCAGTTATTTCTCTTTACAGCATATACTCTCATTCACTCTGGAATTTCCAAACCAGCTCCTAAAAGAAACGGGTTTCTAAGTATAATCAGATATTTCTCTTTACATCTTGTACCCCAGTACACTCTGATATATGCATACGCAGCTCCTGGAAGAAACGTGTTTGTAACTCGCTAAATCTGTGCATATATTGAAGTCTCTTAGGTGAATGAACACACAGCAGAGGAGTTTGAAAAAAACATTTCTTCCATGTTATAGATGCACTGTTAACTGCTATTGCTTTTAGGCTGGTGTTTTCCTGGAAATGTTGTTTTTAGAATTTCCATATAAATGGTTTGTAAACTGCTGCTTAAGTGGAGCAGTTTAATTCGTTAAGTTGAATGCCCTCATTCACAATCATTCTGTTAGCTAGCTCCGTTTTGGTTTTAGAAGCCTGTGTTTCTAGTTACAGCATATACTCCCATTCATTCTGGTATAGCCAAACGCAGCTCCCAGAATAGACGTGTTTCTAAGTCGCTGAATCTAAACATAGATTCAACTCCCTTAGGTGAACGAACACACAGCACAGCAGTTTGAAAGAAACGTTTTATTTGAGTTTTAGACGCAGTCTTATTGCTATTTCTTAGAGGCCGGTATTTTGCTGGGAATGTCTGTTTTAGAATCTGCACAAAAATCTTTTCTAAACTGCTGCATAGAAACAACAGTTTATCTCAATAAGCTGAATGCACACAGTGACAACCATTCTGTTAGATGGCTCCGTGTTTGTTTTAGAACCAGATATTTCACTTTAAACCTTATACTCCAGTACACTCTGGAATATGCAAATGCAGCTCCTGGAAGAAACGTGTTTCTTACTCGCTGAATCTGAATATATACTCAAGACTCTTAGGTGAATGAACACAGAGCAGAGCATTTTGAAGAAAACGTTTCTTCTATGTTATAGATGCAGTCTTACTGCTACTTCTTTTAGGCTGGTGTTTTGCTGCAAATGTTGATTTTAGAATTTGCATATAAAGGGTTTCTAAACTGTTGCCTAAGAAGAGCAGATTAACCCTTTAAGTTGAATGCACATATTCACAACCATTCTGTTAGATAGCTCCGTTTTGGTTTTAGAAACAGATATTTCTCTTTACAGCATTTACTCCCATACACTCTGGAATATCGAAATGCAGCTCCTAGAATAAACGTGTTTCAAACTCGCTGAATCCAAACATAGATTCAACGACCTTTGGTGAACGAACACACTGCAGAGCAGTTTGAAAGAAACGTTCCCTCTGAGTTTTAGACGCAGTCTTACTGCTATTTCTTATAGGCCGGTATTTTGCTGGAAATGTCTGTTTGAGAATCTACACAGAAATGTTTTCTAAACTGCTGCATACAAACAGCAGTTTAGCTCAGTAAGTTGAATGCACACATTGACCACCATTCCATTAGATCATCCGTTTTTCTTTTGGAACGAGACATTTGTCTTTACATCTTATACTCCAGTATACTCTGGAATAGGCAAACACAGCTCCTGGAAGAAACGTGTTGCTAACTAGCTGAATCTGAACATATATTCAAGTCTCTTATATGAATGAACACACAGCAGAGCAGTTTGAAAACAGTTTCTTCCATGTTAAAGATGCAGTCTTACTGCTATTTCCTATAGGCTGGTGTTTTGCTGGAAAGGTCTGCATGAGAATTTGCATATAAAGGGTTTCTAAAGTGCTGCATGAGAAGAGCAGTTTACCTCTTTAAGCCGAAGGCACACATTCACAACCACTCTGCTAGATAGATCCATTTTGGTTTTAGAAACAGATATTTCTCTTTACAGCATATACTCCCATTCAATCTGGAATGTCCAAAGACAACTCCTAGAATAAACGTGTTTCTATCTCGCTGAATCTAAACATAGATTCAACTCCCTTAGGCCAAAGAACACAAGGCCGAGCAGTTTGAAAGAAACGTGTCTTCTGAGTTTTAGACGCAGTCTTAATGCTCTTTCTTATATATGCCGGTACTGGGCCGGAAAGGCCTGTTTTGAGACTCTGCACAGAAAGTGTTTGCAGACTGCTGAATCCACACACGGGTTTAACTCTGGAAGTTGAGTGCACACATTGACAACCGTTCTGTTAGATAGCTGCGTTTTGGATTTAGAAGCAGATATTTCCCTGTGCTTACTGCTGTTTCTTCCATATGCCGGTAATGGGCTGAAAACGCCTGTTTTGGGACTCTGCAGAGAAAGTGTTTGCAGACTGCTGAATCCACACACGGGTTTAACTCTGGAAGTTGAGTGCACACATTGACAACCGTTCTGTTAGATAGCTGCGTTTTGGATTTAGAAGCAGATATTTCCCTGTGCTTACTGCTGTTTCTTCCATATGCCGGTAATGGGCTGAAAACGCCTGGTTTGGGACTCTGCAGAGAAAGTGTTTGCAGACTGCTGAATCCACACACGGGTTTAACACTGGAAGTTGAGTGCACACATTGACAACCGTTCTGTTAGATAGCTGCGTTTTGGATTTAGAAGCAGATATTTCCCTGTGCTTACTGCTGTTTCTTCCATATGCCGGTAATGGGCTGAAAACGCCTGCTTTGGGACTCTGCAGAGAAAGTGTTTGCAGACTGCTGAATCCACACACGGGTTTAACTCTGGAAGTTGAGTGCACACATTGACAACCGTTCTGTTAGATAGCTGCGTTTTGGATTTAGAAGCAGATATTTCCCTGTGCTTACTGCTGTTTCTTCCATATGCCGGTAATGGGCTGAAAACCCCTGTTTTGGGACTCTGCAGAGAAAGTGTTTGCAGACTGCTGAATCCACACACGGGTTTAACTCTGGAAGTTGAGTGCACACATTGACAACCGTTCTGTTAGATAGCTGCGTTTTGGATTTAGAAGCAGATATTTCCCTGTGCTTACTGCTGTTTCTTCCATATGCCGGTAAAGGGCTGAAAACGCCTGTTTTGGGACTCTGCAGAGAAAGTGTTTGCAGACTGCTGAATCCACACACGGGTTTAACTCTGGAAGTTGAGTGCACACATTGACAACCGTTCTGTTAGATAGCTGCGTTTTGGATTTAGAAGCAGATATTTCCCTGTGCTTACTGCTGTTTCTTCCATATGCCGGTAATGGGCTGAAAACGCCTGCTTTGGGACTCTGCAGAGAAAGTGTTTGCAGACTGCTGAATCCACACACGGGTTTAACTCTGGAAGTTGAGTGTACACATTGACAACCGTTCTGTTAGATAGGTGCGTTTTGGATTTAGAAGCAGATATTTCTCTGTGCTTACTGCTGTTTCTTCCATATGCCGGTAATGGGCTGAAAACGCCTGGTTTGGGACTCTGCAGAGAAAGTGTTTGCAGACTGCTGAATCCACACACGGGTTTAACTCTGGAAGTTGAGTGCACACATTGACAACCGTTCTGTTAGATAGCTGCGTTTTGGATTTAGAAGCAGATATTTCCCTGTGCTTACTGCTGTTTCTTCCATATGCCGGTAATGGGCTGAAAACGCCTGCTTTGGGACTCTGCAGAGAAAGTGTTTGCAGACTGCTGAATCCACACACGGGTTTAACTCTGGAAGTTGAGTGTACACATTGACAACCGTTCTGTTAGATAGGTGCGTTTTGGATTTAGAAGCAGATATTTCCCTGTGCTTACTGCTGTTTCTTCCATATGCCGGTAATGGGCTGAAAACGCCTGCTTTGGGACTCTGCAGAGAAAGTGTTTGCAGACTGCTGAATCCACACACGGGTTTAACTCTGGAAGTTGAGTGCACACATTGACAACCGTTCTGTTAGATAGCTGCGTTTTGGATTTAGAAGCAGATATTTCCCTGTGCTTACTGCTGTTTCTTCCATATGCCGGTAACCGGCTGAAAACGCCTGCTTTGGGACTCTGCAGAGAAAGTGTTTGCAGACTGCTGAATCCACACACGAGTTTAACTCTGGAAGTTGAGTGCACACATTGACAACCGTTCTGTTAGATAGCTGCGTTTTGGATTTAGAAGCAGATATTTCCCTGTGCTTACTGCTGTTTCTTCCATATGCCGGTAATGGGCTGAAAACGCCTGGTTTGGGACTCTGCAGAGAAAGTGTTTGCAGACTGCTGAATCCACACACGGGTTTAACTCTGGAAGTTGAGTGCACACATTGACAACCGTTCTGTTAGATAGCTGCGTTTTGGATTTAGAAGCAGATATTTCCCTGTGCTTACTGCTGTTTCTTCCCTATGCCGGTAATGGGCTGAAAACGCCTGCTTTGGGACTCTGCAGAGAAAGTGTTTGCAGACTGCTGAATCCACACACGGGTTTAACTCTGGAAGTTGAGTGCACACATTGACAACCGTTCTGTTAGATAGCTGCGTTTTGGATTTAGAAGCAGATATTTCCCTGTGCTTACTGCTGTTTCTTCCATATGCCGGTAATGGGCTGAAAACGCCTGTTTTGGGACTCTGCAGAGAAAGTGTTTGCAGACTGCTGAATCCACACACGGGTTTAACTCTGGAAGTTGAGTGCACACATTGACAACCGTTCTGTTAGATAGCTGCGTTTTGGATTTAGAAGCAGATATTTCCCTGTGCTTACTGCTGTTTCTTCCATATGCCGGTAATGGGCTGAAAACGCCTGTTTTGGGACTCTGCAGAGAAAGTGTTTGCAGACTGCTGAATCCACACACGGGTTTAACTCTGGAAGTTGAGTGCACACATTGACAACCGTTCTGTTAGATAGCTGCGTTTTGGATTTAGAAGCAGATATTTCCCTGTGCTTACTGCTGTTTCTTCCATATGCCGGTAATGGGCTGAAAACCCCTGTTTTGGGACTCTGCAGAGAAAGTGTTTGCAGACTGCTGAATCCACACACGGGTTTAACTCTGGAAGTTGAGTGCACACATTGACAACCGTTCTGTTAGATAGCTGCGTTTTGGATTTAGAAGCAGATATTTCCCTGGGCTTACTGCTGTTTCTTCCATATGCCGGTAATGGGCTGAAAACGCCTGTTTTGGGACTCTGCAGAGAAAGTGTTTGCAGACTGCTGAATCCACACACGGGTTTAACTCTGGAAGTTGAGTGCACACATTGACAACCGTTCTGTTAGATAGCTGCGTTTTGGATTTAGAAGCAGATATTTCCCTGTGCTTACTGCTGTTTCTTCCATATGCCGGTAATGGGCTGAAAACGCCTGGTTTGGGACTCTGCAGAGAAAGTGTTTGCAGACTGCTGAATCCACACACGGGTTTAACTCTGGAAGTTGAGTGCACACATTGACAACCGTTCTGTTAGATAGCTGCGTTTTGGATTTAGAAGCAGATATTTCCCTGTGCTTACTGCTGTTTCTTCCATATGCCGGTAATGGGCTGAAAACGCCTGCTTTGGGACTCTGCAGAGAAAGTGTTTGCAGACTGCTGAATCCACACACGGGTTTAACTCTGGAAGTTGAGTGCACACATTGACAACCGTTCTGTTAGATAGCTGCGTTTTGGATTTAGAAGCAGATATTTCCCTGTGCTTACTGCTGTTTCTTCCATATGCCGGTAATGGGCTGAAAACGCCTGCTTTGGGACTCTGCAGAGAAAGTGTTTGCAGACTGCTGAATCCACACACGGGTTTAACTCTGGAAGTTGAGTGCACACATTGACAACCGTTCTGTTAGATAGCTGCGTTTTGGATTTAGAAGCAGATATTTCCCTGTGCTTACTGCTGTTTCTTCCATATGCCGGTAACCGGCTGAAAACGCCTGCTTTGGGACTCTGCAGAGAAAGTGTTTGCAGACTGCTGAATCCACACACGGGTTTAACTCTGGAAGTTGAGTGCACACATTGACAACCGTTCTGTTAGATAGCTGCGTTTTGGATTTAGAAGCAGATATTTCCCTGTGCTTACTGCTGTTTCTTCCATATGCCGGTAATGGGCTGAAAACGCCTGCTTTGGGACTCTGCAGAGAAAGTGTTTGCAGACTGCTGAATCCACACACGGGTTTAACTCTGGAAGTTGAGTGCACACATTGACAACCGTTCTGTTAGATAGCTGCGTTTTGGATTTAGAAGCAGATATTTCCCTGTGCTTACTGCTGTTTCTTCCATATGCCGGTAATGGGCTGAAAACGCCTGTTTTGGGACTCTGCAGAGAAAGTGTTTGCAGACTGCTGAATCCACACACGGGTTTAACTCTGGAAGTTGAGTGCACACATTGACAACCGTTCTGTTAGATAGCTGCGTTTTGGATTTAGAAGCAGATATTTCCCTGTGCTTACTGCTGTTTCTTCCATATGCCGGTAATGGGCTGAAAACGCCTGTTTTGGGACTCTGCAGAGAAAGTGTTTGCAGACTGCTGAATCCACACACGGGTTTAACTCTGGAAGTTGAGTGCACGCATTGACAACCATTCAGTTAGATAGCTGCCTTTTGGTTTTAGAAGCAGTTATTTCTCTTTACAGCATATACTCTCATTCACTCTGGAATTTCCAAACCAGCTCCTAAAAGAAACGGGTTTCTAAGTATAATCAGATATTTCTCTTTACATCTTGTACCCCAGTACACTCTGATATATGCATACGCAGCTCCTGGAAGAAACGTGTTTGTAACTCGCTAAATCTGTGCATATATTGAAGTCTCTTAGGTGAATGAACACACAGCAGAGGAGTTTGAAAAAAACATTTCTTCCATGTTATAGATGCACTGTTAACTGCTATTGCTTTTAGGCTGGTGTTTTCCTGGAAATGTTGTTTTTAGAATTTCCATATAAATGGTTTGTAAACTGCTGCTTAAGTGGAGCAGTTTAATTCGTTAAGTTGAATGCCCTCATTCACAATCATTCTGTTAGCTAGCTCCGTTTTGGTTTTAGAAGCCTGTGTTTCTAGTTACAGCATATACTCCCATTCATTCTGGTATAGCCAAACGCAGCTCCCAGAATAGACGTGTTTCTAAGTCGCTGAATCTAAACATAGATTCAACTCCCTTAGGTGAACGAACACACAGCACAGCAGTTTGAAAGAAACGTTTTATTTGAGTTTTAGACGCAGTCTTATTGCTATTTCTTAGAGGCCGGTATTTTGCTGGGAATGTCTGTTTTAGAATCTGCACAAAAATCTTTTCTAAACTGCTGCATAGAAACAACAGTTTATCTCAATAAGCTGAATGCACACAGTGACAACCATTCTGTTAGATGGCTCCGTGTTTGTTTTAGAACCAGATATTTCACTTTAAACCTTATACTCCAGTACACTCTGGAATATGCAAATGCAGCTCCTGGAAGAAACGTGTTTCTTACTCGCTGAATCTGAATATATACTCAAGACTCTTAGGTGAATGAACACAGAGCAGAGCATTTTGAAGAAAACGTTTCTTCTATGTTATAGATGCAGTCTTACTGCTACTTCTTTTAGGCTGGTGTTTTGCTGCAAATGTTGATTTTAGAATTTGCATATAAAGGGTTTCTAAACTGTTGCCTAAGAAGAGCAGATTAACCCTTTAAGTTGAATGCACATATTCACAACCATTCTGTTAGATAGCTCCGTTTTGGTTTTAGAAACAGATATTTCTCTTTACAGCATTTACTCCCATACACTCTGGAATATCGAAATGCAGCTCCTAGAATAAACGTGTTTCAAACTCGCTGAATCCAAACATAGATTCAACGACCTTTGGTGAACGAACACACTGCAGAGCAGTTTGAAAGAAACGTTCCCTCTGAGTTTTAGACGCAGTCTTACTGCTATTTCTTATAGGCCGGTATTTTGCTGGAAATGTCTGTTTGAGAATCTACACAGAAATGTTTTCTAAACTGCTGCATACAAACAGCAGTTTAGCTCAGTAAGTTGAATGCACACATTGACCACCATTCCATTAGATCATCCGTTTTTCTTTTGGAACGAGACATTTGTCTTTACATCTTATACTCCAGTATACTCTGGAATAGGCAAACACAGCTCCTGGAAGAAACGTGTTGCTAACTAGCTGAATCTGAACATATATTCAAGTCTCTTATATGAATGAACACACAGCAGAGCAGTTTGAAAACAGTTTCTTCCATGTTAAAGATGCAGTCTTACTGCTATTTCCTATAGGCTGGTGTTTTGCTGGAAAGGTCTGCATGAGAATTTGCATATAAAGGGTTTCTAAAGTGCTGCATGAGAAGAGCAGTTTACCTCTTTAAGCCGAAGGCACACATTCACAACCACTCTGCTAGATAGATCCATTTTGGTTTTAGAAACAGATATTTCTCTTTACAGCATATACTCCCATTCAATCTGGAATGTCCAAAGACAACTCCTAGAATAAACGTGTTTCTATCTCGCTGAATCTAAACATAGATTCAACTCCCTTAGGCCAAAGAACACAAGGCCGAGCAGTTTGAAAGAAACGTGTCTTCTGAGTTTTAGACGCAGTCTTAATGCTCTTTCTTATATATGCCGGTACTGGGCCGGAAAGGCCTGTTTTGAGACTCTGCACAGAAAGTGTTTGCAGACTGCTGAATCCACACACGGGTTTAACTCTGGAAGTTGAGTGCACACATTGACAACCGTTCTGTTAGATAGCTGCGTTTTGGATTTAGAAGCAGATATTTCCCTGTTCTTACTGCTGTTTCTTCCATATGCCGGTAATGGGCTGAAAACGCCTGTTTTGGGACTCTGCAGAGAAAGTGTTTGCAGACTGCTGAATCCACACACGGGTTTAACTCTGGAAGTTGAGTGCACACATTGACAACCGTTCTGTTAGATAGCTGCGTTTTGGATTTAGAAGCAGATATTTCCCTGTGCTTACTGCTGTTTCTTCCATATGCCGGTAATGGGCTGAAAACGCCTGGTTTGGGACTCTGCAGAGAAAGTGTTTGCAGACTGCTGAATCCACACACGGGTTTAACACTGGAAGTTGAGTGCACACATTGACAACCGTTCTGTTAGATAGCTGCGTTTTGGATTTAGAAGCAGATATTTCCCTGTGCTTACTGCTGTTTCTTCCATATGCCGGTAATGGGCTGAAAACGCCTGCTTTGGGACTCTGCAGAGAAAGTGTTTGCAGACTGCTGAATCCACACACGGGTTTAACTCTGGAAGTTGAGTGCACACATTGACAACCGTTCTGTTAGATAGCTGCGTTTTGGATTTAGAAGCAGATATTTCCCTGTGCTTACTGCTGTTTCTTCCATATGCCGGTAATGGGCTGAAAACCCCTGTTTTGGGACTCTGCAGAGAAAGTGTTTGCAGACTGCTGAATCCACACACGGGTTTAACTCTGGAAGTTGAGTGCACACATTGACAACCGTTCTGTTAGATAGCTGCGTTTTGGATTTAGAAGCAGATATTTCCCTGTGCTTACTGCTGTTTCTTCCATATGCCGGTAAAGGGCTGAAAACGCCTGTTTTGGGACTCTGCAGAGAAAGTGTTTGCAGACTGCTGAATCCACACACGGGTTTAACTCTGGAAGTTGAGTGCACACATTGACAACCGTTCTGTTAGATAGCTGCGTTTTGGATTTAGAAGCAGATATTTCCCTGTGCTTACTGCTGTTTCTTCCATATGCCGGTAATGGGCTGAAAACGCCTGCTTTGGGACTCTGCAGAGAAAGTGTTTGCAGACTGCTGAATCCACACACGGGTTTAACTCTGGAAGTTGAGTGTACACATTGACAACCGTTCTGTTAGATAGGTGCGTTTTGGATTTAGAAGCAGATATTTCTCTGTGCTTACTGCTGTTTCTTCCATATGCCGGTAATGGGCTGAAAACGCCTGGTTTGGGACTCTGCAGAGAAAGTGTTTGCAGACTGCTGAATCCACACACGGGTTTAACTCTGGAAGTTGAGTGCACACATTGACAACCGTTCTGTTAGATAGCTGCGTTTTGGATTTAGAAGCAGATATTTCCCTGTGCTTACTGCTGTTTCTTCCATATGCCGGTAATGGGCTGAAAACGCCTGCTTTGGGACTCTGCAGAGAAAGTGTTTGCAGACTGCTGAATCCACACACGGGTTTAACTCTGGAAGTTCAGTGTACACATTGACAACCGTTCTGTTAGATAGGTGCGTTTTGGATTTAGAAGCAGATATTTCCCTGTGCTTACTGCTGTTTCTTCCATATGCCGGTAATGGGCTGAAAACGCCTGCTTTGGGACTCTGCAGAGAAAGTGTTTGCAGACTGCTGAATCCACACACGGGTTTAACTCTGGAAGTTGAGTGCACACATTGACAACCGTTCTGTTAGATAGCTGCGTTTTGGATTTAGAAGCAGATATTTCCCTGTGCTTACTGCTGTTTCTTCCATATGCCGGTAACCGGCTGAAAACGCCTGCTTTGGGACTCTGCAGAGAAAGTGTTTGCAGACTGCTGAATCCACACACGAGTTTAACTCTGGAAGTTGAGTGCACACATTGACAACCGTTCTGTTAGATAGCTGCGTTTTGGATTTAGAAGCAGATATTTCCCTGTGCTTACTGCTGTTTCTTCCATATGCCGGTAATGGGCTGAAAACGCCTGTTTTGGGACTCTGCAGAGAAAGTGTTTGCAGACTGCTGAATCCACACACGGGTTTAACTCTGGAAGTTGAGTGCACACATTGACAACCGTTCTGTTAGATAGCTGCGTTTTGGATTTAGAAGCAGATATTTCCCTGTGCTTACTGCTGTTTCTTCCATATGCCGGTAATGGGCTGAAAACGCCTGTTTTGGGACTCTGCAGAGAAAGTGTTTGCAGACTGCTGAATCCACACACGGGTTTAACTCTGGAAGTTGAGTGCACACATTGACAACCGTTCTGTTAGATAGCTGCGTTTTGGATTTAGAAGCAGATATTTCCCTGTGCTTACTGCTGTTTCTTCCATATGCCGGTAATGGGCTGAAAACGCCTGTTTGGGGACTCTGCAGAGAAAGTGTTTGCAGACTGCTGAATCCACGCACGGGTTTATCTCTGGAAGTTGAGTGCACGCATTGACAACCATTCAGTTAGATAGCTGCCTTTTGGTTTTAGAAGCAGTTATTTCTCTTTACAGCATATACTCTCATTCACTCTGGAATTTCCAAACGCAGCTCCTAAAAGATACGGGTTTCTAAGTATAATCAGATATTTCTCTTTACATCTTGTACCCCAGTACACTCTGATATATGCATACGCAGCTCCTGGAAGAAACGTGTTTGTAACTCGCTAAATCTGTGCATATATTGAAGTCTCTTAGGTGAATGAACACACAGCAGAGGAGTTTGAAAAAAACATTTCTTCCATGTTATAGATGCACTGTTAACTGCTATTGCTTTTAGGCTGGTGTTTTCCTGGAAATGTTGTTTTTAGAATTTCCATATAAATGGTTTGTAAACTGCTGCTTAAGTGGAGCAGTTTAATTCGTTAAGTTGAATGCCCTCATTCACAATCATTCTGTTAGCTAGCTCCGTTTTGGTTTTAGAAGCCTGTGTTTCTAGTTACAGCATATACTCCCATTCATTCTGGTATAGCCAAACGCAGCTCCCAGAATAGACGTGTTTCTAAGTCGCTGAATCTAAACATAGATTCAACTCCCTTAGGTGAACGAACACACAGCACAGCAGTTTGAAAGAAACGTTTTATTTGAGTTTTAGACGCAGTCTTATTGCTATTTCTTAGAGGCCGGTATTTTGCTGGGAATGTCTGTTTTAGAATCTGCACAAAAATCTTTTCTAAACTGCTGCATAGAAACAACAGTTTATCTCAATAAGCTGAATGCACACAGTGACAACCATTCTGTTAGATGGCTCCGTGTTTGTTTTAGAACCAGATATTTCACTTTAAACCTTATACTCCAGTACACTCTGGAATATGCAAATGCAGCTCCTGGAAGAAACGTGTTTCTTACTCGCTGAATCTGAATATATACTCAAGACTCTTAGGTGAATGAACACAGAGCAGAGCATTTTGAAGAAAACGTTTCTTCTATGTTATAGATGCAGTCTTACTGCTACTTCTTTTAGGCTGGTGTTTTGCTGCAAATGTTGATTTTAGAATTTGCATATAAAGGGTTTCTAAACTGCTGCCTAAGAAGAGCAGATTAACCCTTTAAGTTGAATGCACACATTCACAACCATTCTGTTAGATAGCTCCGTTTTGGTTTTAGAAACAGATATTTCTCTTTACAGCATTTACTCCCATACACTCTGGAATATCGAAATGCAGCTCCTAGAATAAACGTGTTTCAAACTCGCTGAATCCAAACATAGATTCAACGACCTTTGGTGAACGAACACACTGCAGAGCAGTTTGAAAGAAACGTTCCCTCTGAGTTTTAGACGCAGTCTTACTGCTATTTCTTATAGGCCGGTATTTTGCTGGAAATGTCTGTTTGAGAATCTACACAGAAATGTTTTCTAAACTGCTGCATACAAACAGCAGTTTAGCTCAGTAAGTTGAATGCACACATTGACCACCATTCCATTAGATCATCCGTTTTTCTTTTGGAACGAGACATTTGTCTTTACATCTTATACTCCAGTATACTCTGGAATAGGCAAACACAGCTCCTGGAAGAAACGTGTTGCTAACTAGCTGAATCTGAACATATATTCAAGTCTCTTATATGAATGAACACACAGCAGAGCAGTTTGAAAACAGTTTCTTCCATGTTAAAGATGCAGTCTTACTGCTATTTCCTATAGGCTGGTGTTTTGCTGGAAAGGTCTGCATGAGAATTTGCATATAAAGGGTTTCTAAAGTGCTGCATGAGAAGAGCAGTTTACCTCTTTAAGCCGAAGGCACACATTCACAACCACTCTGCTAGATAGATCCATTTTGGTTTTAAAAACAGATATTTCTCTTTACAGCATATACTCCCATTCAATCTGGAATGTCCAAAGACAACTCCTAGAATAAACGTGTTTCTATCTCGCTGAATCTAAACATAGATTCAACTCCCTTAGGCCAAAGAACACAAGGCCGAGCAGTTTGAAAGAAACGTGTCTTCTGAGTTTTAGACGCAGTCTTAATGCTCTTTCTTATATATGCCGGTACTGGGCCGGAAAGGCCTGTTTTGAGACTCTGCACAGAAAGTGTTTGCAGACTGCTGAATCCACACACGGGTTTAACTCTGGAAGTTGAGTGCACACATTGGCAAACGTTCTGTTAGATAGCTGCGTTTTGGATTTAGAAGCAGATATTTCCCTGTGCTTACTGCTGTTTCTTCCATATGCCGGTAATGGGCTGAAAACGCCTGGTTTGGGACTCTGCAGAGAAAGTGTTTGCAGACTGCTGAATCCACACACGGGTTTAACTCTGGAAGTTGAGTGCACACATTGACAACCGTTCTGTTAGATAGCTGCGTTTTGGATTTAGAAGCAGATATTTCCCTGTGCTTACTGCTGTTTCTTCCATATGCCGGTAATGGGCTGAAAACGCCTGTTTTGGGACTCTGCAGAGAAAGTGTTTGCAGACTGCTGAATCCACACACGGGTTTATCTCTGGAAGTTGAGTGCACACATTGACAACCGTTCTGTTAGATAGCTGCGTTTTGGATTTAGAAGCAGATATTTCCCTGTGCTTACTGCTGTTTCTTCCATATGCCGGTAATGGGCTGAAAAGGCCTGTTTGGGGACTCTGCAGAGAAAGTGTTTGCAGACTGCTGAATCCACACACGGGTTTAACTCTGGAAGTTGAGTGCACACATTGACAACCGTTCTGTTAGATAGCTGCGTTTTGGATTTAGAAGCAGATATTTCCCTGTGCTTACTGCTGTTTCTTCCATATGCCGGTAATGGGCTGAAAACGCCTGCTTTGGGACTCTGCAGAGAAAGTGTTTGCAGACTGCTGAATCCACACACGGGTTTAACTCTGGAAGTTGAGTGCACACATTGACAACCGTTCTGTTAGATAGCTGCGTTTTGGATTTAGAAGCAGATATTTCCCTGTGCTTACTGCTGTTTCTTCCATATGCCGGTAAAGGGCTGAAAACGCCTGTTTTGGGACTCTGCAGAGAAAGTGTTTGCAGACTGCTGAATCCACACACGGGTTTAACTCTGGAAGTTGAGTGCACACATTGACAACCGTTCTGTTAGATACCTGCGTTTTGGATTTAGAAGCAGATATTTCCCTGTGCTTACTGCTGTTTCTTCCATATGCCGGTTATGGGCTGAAAACGCCTGCTTTGGGACTCTGCAGAGAAAGTGTTTGCAGACTGCTGAATCCACACACGGGTTTAACTCTGGAAGTTGAGTGCACACATTGACAACCGTTCTGTTAGATAGCTGCGTTTTGGATTTAGAAGCAGATATTTCCCTGTGCTTACTGCTGTTTCTTCCATATGCCGGTAATGGGCTGAAAACGCCTGTTTTGGGACTCTGCAGAGAAAGTGTTTGCAGACTGCTGAATCCACACACGGGTTTAACTCTGGAAGTTGAGTGCACACATTGACAACCGTTCTGTTAGATAGCTGCGTTTTGGATTTAGAAGCAGATATTTCCCTGTGCTTACTGCTGTTTCTTCCATATGCCGGTAATGGGCTGAAAACGCCTGCTTTGGGACTCTGCAGAGAAAGTGTTTGCAGACTGCTGAATCCACACACGGGTTTAACTCTGGAAGTTGAGTGCACACATTGACAACCGTTCTGTTAGATAGCTGCGTTTTGGATTTAGAAGCAGATATTTCCCTGTGCTTACTGCTGTTTCTTCCATATGCCGGTAATGGGCTGAAAACGCCTGCTTTGGGACTCTGCAGAGAAAGTGTTTGCAGACTGCTGAATCCACACACGGGTTTAACTCTGGAAGTTGAGTGCACACATTGACAGCCGTTCTGTTAGATAGCTGCGTTTTGGATTTAGAAGCAGATATTTCCCTGTGCTTACTGCTGTTTCTTCCATATGCCGGTAATGGGCTGAAAACGCCTGCTTTGGGACTCTGCAGAGAAAGTGTTTGCAGACTGCTGAATCCACACACGGGTTTAACTCTGGAAGTTGAGTGCACACATTGACAACCGTTCTGTTAGATAGCTGCGTTTTGGATTTAGAAGCAGATATTTCCCTGTGCTTACTGCTGTTTCTTCCATATGCCGGTAATGGGCTGAAAACGCCTGCTTTGGGACTCTGCAGAGAAAGTGTTTGCAGACTGCTGAATCCACACACGGGTTTAACTCTGGAAGTTGAGTGCACACATTGACAACCGTTCTGTTAGATAGCTGCGTTTTGGATTTAGAAGCAGATATTTCCCTGTGCTTACTGCTGTTTCTTCCATATGCCGGTAATGGGCTGAAAACGCCTGTTTTGGGACTCTGCAGAGAAAGTGTTTGCAGACTGCTGAATCCACACACGGGTTTAACTCTGGAAGTTGAGTGCACACATTGACAACCGTTCTGTTAGATAGCTGCGTTTTGGATTTAGAAGCAGATATTTCCCTGTGCTTACTGCTGTTTCTTCCATATGCCGGTAATGGGCTGAAAACGCCTGTTTTGGGACTCTGCAGAGAAAGTGTTTGCAGACTGCTGAATCCACACACGGGTTTAACTCTGGAAGTTGAGTGCACGCATTGACAACCATTCAGTTAGATAGCTGCCTTTTGGTTTTAGAAGCAGTTATTTCTCTTTACAGCATATACTCTCATTCACTCTGGAATTTCCAAACCAGCTCCTAAAAGAAACGGGTTTCTAAGTATAATCAGATATTTCTCTTTACATCTTGTACCCCAGTACACTCTGATATATGCATACGCAGCTCCTGGAAGAAACGTGTTTGTAACTCGCTAAATCTGTGCATATATTGAAGTCTCTTAGGTGAATGAACACACAGCAGAGGAGTTTGAAAAAAACATTTCTTCCATGTTATAGATGCACTGTTAACTGCTATTGCTTTTAGGCTGGTGTTTTCCTGGAAATGTTGTTTTTAGAATTTCCATATAAATGGTTTGTAAACTGCTGCTTAAGTGGAGCAGTTTAATTCGTTAAGTTGAATGCCCTCATTCACAATCATTCTGTTAGCTAGCTCCGTTTTGGTTTTAGAAGCCTGTGTTTCTAGTTACAGCATATACTCCCATTCATTCTGGTATAGCCAAACGCAGCTCCCAGAATAGACGTGTTTCTAAGTCGCTGAATCTAAACATAGATTCAACTCCCTTAGGTGAACGAACACACAGCACAGCAGTTTGAAAGAAACGTTTTATTTGAGTTTTAGACGCAGTCTTATTGCTATTTCTTAGAGGCCGGTATTTTGCTGGGAATGTCTGTTTTAGAATCTGCACAAAAATCTTTTCTAAACTGCTGCATAGAAACAACAGTTTATCTCAATAAGCTGAATGCACACAGTGACAACCATTCTGTTAGATGGCTCCGTGTTTGTTTTAGAACCAGATATTTCACTTTAAACCTTATACTCCAGTACACTCTGGAATATGCAAATGCAGCTCCTGGAAGAAACGTGTTTCTTACTCGCTGAATCTGAATATATACTCAAGACTCTTAGGTGAATGAACACAGAGCAGAGCATTTTGAAGAAAACGTTTCTTCTATGTTATAGATGCAGTCTTACTGCTACTTCTTTTAGGCTGGTGTTTTGCTGCAAATGTTGATTTTAGAATTTGCATATAAAGGGTTTCTAAACTGCTGCCTAAGAAGAGCAGATTAACCCTTTAAGTTGAATGCACACATTCACAACCATTCTGTTAGATAGCTCCGTTTTGGTTTTAGAAACAGATATTTCTCTTTACAGCATTTACTCCCATACACTCTGGAATATCGAAATGCAGCTCCTAGAATAAACGTGTTTCAAACTCGCTGAATCCAAACATAGATTCAACGACCTTTGGTGAACGAACACACTGCAGAGCAGTTTGAAAGAAACGTTCCCTCTGAGTTTTAGACGCAGTCTTACTGCTATTTCTTATAGGCCGGTATTTTGCTGGAAATGTCTGTTTGAGAATCTACACAGAAATGTTTTCTAAACTGCTGCATACAAACAGCAGTTTAGCTCAGTAAGTTGAATGCACACATTGACCACCATTCCATTAGATCATCCGTTTTTCTTTTGGAACGAGACATTTGTCTTTACATCTTATACTCCAGTATACTCTGGAATAGGCAAACACAGCTCCTGGAAGAAACGTGTTGCTAACTAGCTGAATCTGAACATATATTCAAGTCTCTTATATGAATGAACACACAGCAGAGCAGTTTGAAAACAGTTTCTTCCATGTTAAAGATGCAGTCTTACTGCTATTTCCTATAGGCTGGTGTTTTGCTGGAAAGGTCTGCATGAGAATTTGCATATAAAGGGTTTCTAAAGTGCTGCATGAGAAGAGCAGTTTACCTCTTTAAGCCGAAGGCACACATTCACAACCACTCTGCTAGATAGATCCATTTTGGTTTTAAAAACAGATATTTCTCTTTACAGCATATACTCCCATTCAATCTGGAATGTCCAAAGACAACTCCTAGAATAAACGTGTTTCTATCTCGCTGAATCTAAACATAGATTCAACTCCCTTAGGCCAAAGAACACAAGGCCGAGCAGTTTGAAAGAAACGTGTCTTCTGAGTTTTAGACGCAGTCTTAATGCTCTTTCTTATATATGCCGGTACTGGGCCGGAAAGGCCTGTTTTGAGACTCTGCACAGAAAGTGTTTGCAGACTGCTGAATCCACACACGGGTTTAACTCTGGAAGTTGAGTGCACACATTGACAAACGTTCTGTTAGATAGCTGCGTTTTGGATTTAGAAGCAGATATTTCCCTGTGCTTACTGCTGTTTCTTCCATATGCCGGTAATGGGCTGAAAACGCCTGGTTTGGGACTCTGCAGAGAAAGTGTTTGCAGACTGCTGAATCCACACACGGGTTTAACTCTGGAAGTTGAGTGCACACATTGACAACCGTTCTGTTAGATAGCTGCGTTTTGGATTTAGAAGCAGATATTTCCCTGTGCTTACTGCTGTTTCTTCCATATGCCGGTAATGGGCTGAAAACGCCTGTTTTGGGACTCTGCAGAGAAAGTGTTTGCAGACTGCTGAATCCACACACGGGTTTAACTCTGGAAGTTGAGTGCACACATTGACAACCGTTCTGTTAGATAGCTGCGTTTTGGATTTAGAAGCAGATATTTCCCTGTGCTTACTGCTGTTTCTTCCATATGCCGGTAATGGGCTGAAAACGCCTGGTTTGGGACTCTGCAGAGAAAGTGTTTGCAGACTGCTGAATCCACACACGGGTTTAACACTGGAAGTTGAGTGCACACATTGACAACCGTTCTGTTAGATAGCTGCGTTTTGGATTTAGAAGCAGATATTTCCCTGTGCTTACTGCTGTTTCTTCCATATGCCGGTAATGGGCTGAAAACGCCTGCTTTGGGACTCTGCAGAGAAAGTGTTTGCAGACTGCTGAATCCACACACGGGTTTAACTCTGGAAGTTGAGTGCACACATTGACAACCGTTCTGTTAGATAGCTGCGTTTTGGATTTAGAAGCAGATATTTCCCTGTGCTTACTGCTGTTTCTTCCATATGCCGGTAATGGGCTGAAAACCCCTGTTTTGGGACTCTGCAGAGAAAGTGTTTGCAGACTGCTGAATCCACACACGGGTTTAACTCTGGAAGTTGAGTGCACACATTGACAACCGTTCTGTTAGATAGCTGCGTTTTGGATTTAGAAGCAGATATTTCCCTGTGCTTACTGCTGTTTCTTCCATATGCCGGTAAAGGGCTGAAAACGCCTGTTTTGGGACTCTGCAGAGAAAGTGTTTGCAGACTGCTGAATCCACACACGGGTTTAACTCTGGAAGTTGAGTGCACACATTGACAACCGTTCTGTTAGATAGCTGCGTTTTGGATTTAGAAGCAGATATTTCCCTGTGCTTACTGCTGTTTCTTCCATATGCCGGTAATGGGCTGAAAACGCCTGCTTTGGGACTCTGCAGAGAAAGTGTTTGCAGACTGCTGAATCCACACACGGGTTTAACTCTGGAAGTTGAGTGTACACATTGACAACCGTTCTGTTAGATAGGTGCGTTTTGGATTTAGAAGCAGATATTTCTCTGTGCTTACTGCTGTTTCTTCCATATGCCGGTAATGGGCTGAAAACGCCTGGTTTGGGACTCTGCAGAGAAAGTGTTTGCAGACTGCTGAATCCACACACGGGTTTAACTCTGGAAGTTGAGTGCACACATTGACAACCGTTCTGTTAGATAGCTGCGTTTTGGATTTAGAAGCAGATATTTCCCTGTGCTTACTGCTGTTTCTTCCATATGCCGGTAATGGGCTGAAAACGCCTGCTTTGGGACTCTGCAGAGAAAGTGTTTGCAGACTGCTGAATCCACACACGGGTTTAACTCTGGAAGTTCAGTGTACACATTGACAACCGTTCTGTTAGATAGGTGCGTTTTGGATTTAGAAGCAGATATTTCCCTGTGCTTACTGCTGTTTCTTCCATATGCCGGTAATGGGCTGAAAACGCCTGCTTTGGGACTCTGCAGAGAAAGTGTTTGCAGACTGCTGAATCCACACACGGGTTTAACTCTGGAAGTTGAGTGCACACATTGACAACCGTTCTGTTAGATAGCTGCGTTTTGGATTTAGAAGCAGATATTTCCCTGTGCTTACTGCTGTTTCTTCCATATGCCGGTAACCGGCTGAAAACGCCTGCTTTGGGACTCTGCAGAGAAAGTGTTTGCAGACTGCTGAATCCACACACGAGT
This sequence comes from Aotus nancymaae, assembly GCF_030222135.1. Taxonomy (NCBI): domain Eukaryota; kingdom Metazoa; phylum Chordata; class Mammalia; order Primates; family Aotidae; genus Aotus; species Aotus nancymaae. Next base: position 58,303 of record NW_026989099.1, read on the forward strand.
TTAACTCTGGAAGTTGAGTGCACACATTGACAACCGTTCTGTTAGATAGCTGCGTTTTGGATTTAGAAGCAGATATTTCCCTGTGCTTACTGCTGTTTCTTCCATATGCCGGTAATGGGCTGAAAACGCCTGTTTTGGGACTCTGCAGAGAAAGTGTTTGCAGACTGCTGAATCCACACACGGGTTTAACTCTGGAAGTTGAGTGCACACATTGACAACCGTTCTGTTAGATAGCTGCGTTTTGGATTTAGAAGCAGATATTTCCCTGTGCTTACTGCTGTTTCTTCCATATGCCGGTAATGGGCTGAAAACGCCTGTTTTGGGACTCTGCAGAGAAAGTGTTTGCAGACTGCTGAATCCACACACGGGTTTAACTCTGGAAGTTGAGTGCACACATTGACAACCGTTCTGTTAGATAGCTGCGTTTTGGATTTAGAAGCAGATATTTCCCTGTGCTTACTGCTGTTTCTTCCATATGCCGGTAATGGGCTGAAAACGCCTGTTTGGGGACTCTGCAGAGAAAGTGTTTGCAGACTGCTGAATCCACGCACGGGTTTATCTCTGGAAGTTGAGTGCACGCATTGACAACCATTCAGTTAGATAGCTGCCTTTTGGTTTTAGAAGCAGTTATTTCTCTTTACAGCATATACTCTCATTCACTCTGGAATTTCCAAACGCAGCTCCTAAAAGATACGGGTTTCTAAGTATAATCAGATATTTCTCTTTACATCTTGTACCCCAGTACACTCTGATATATGCATACGCAGCTCCTGGAAGAAACGTGTTTGTAACTCGCTAAATCTGTGCATATATTGAAGTCTCTTAGGTGAATGAACACACAGCAGAGGAGTTTGAAAAAAACATTTCTTCCATGTTATAGATGCACTGTTAACTGCTATTGCTTTTAGGCTGGTGTTTTCCTGGAAATGTTGTTTTTAGAATTTCCATATAAATGGTTTGTAAACTGCTGCTTAAGTGGAGCAGTTTAATTCGTTAAGTTGAATGCCCTCATTCACAATCATTCTGTTAGCTAGCTCCGTTTTGGTTTTAGAAGCCTGTGTTTCTAGTTACAGCATATACTCCCATTCATTCTGGTATAGCCAAACGCAGCTCCCAGAATAGACGTGTTTCTAAGTCGCTGAATCTAAACATAGATTCAACTCCCTTAGGTGAACGAACACACAGCACAGCAGTTTGAAAGAAACGTTTTATTTGAGTTTTAGACGCAGTCTTATTGCTATTTCTTAGAGGCCGGTATTTTGCTGGGAATGTCTGTTTTAGAATCTGCACAAAAATCTTTTCTAAACTGCTGCATAGAAACAACAGTTTATCTCAATAAGCTGAATGCACACAGTGACAACCATTCTGTTAGATGGCTCCGTGTTTGTTTTAGAACCAGATATTTCACTTTAAACCTTATACTCCAGTACACTCTGGAATATGCAAATGCAGCTCCTGGAAGAAACGTGTTTCTTACTCGCTGAATCTGAATATATACTCAAGACTCTTAGGTGAATGAACACAGAGCAGAGCATTTTGAAGAAAACGTTTCTTCTATGTTATAGATGCAGTCTTACTGCTACTTCTTTTAGGCTGGTGTTTTGCTGCAAATGTTGATTTTAGAATTTGCATATAAAGGGTTTCTAAACTGCTGCCTAAGAAGAGCAGATTAACCCTTTAAGTTGAATGCACACATTCACAACCATTCTGTTAGATAGCTCCGTTTTGGTTTTAGAAACAGATATTTCTCTTTACAGCATTTACTCCCATACACTCTGGAATATCGAAATGCAGCTCCTAGAATAAACGTGTTTCAAACTCGCTGAATCCAAACATAGATTCAACGACCTTTGGTGAACGAACACACTGCAGAGCAGTTTGAAAGAAACGTTCCCTCTGAGTTTTAGACGCAGTCTTACTGCTATTTCTTATAGGCCGGTATTTTGCTGGAAATGTCTGTTTGAGAATCTACACAGAAATGTTTTCTAAACTGCTGCATACAAACAGCAGTTTAGCTCAGTAAGTTGAATGCACACATTGACCACCATTCCATTAGATCATCCGTTTTTCTTTTGGAACGAGACATTTGTCTTTACATCTTATACTCCAGTATACTCTGGAATAGGCAAACACAGCTCCTGGAAGAAACGTGTTGCTAACTAGCTGAATCTGAACATATATTCAAGTCTCTTATATGAATGAACACACAGCAGAGCAGTTTGAAAACAGTTTCTTCCATGTTAAAGATGCAGTCTTACTGCTATTTCCTATAGGCTGGTGTTTTGCTGGAAAGGTCTGCATGAGAATTTGCATATAAAGGGTTTCTAAAGTGCTGCATGAGAAGAGCAGTTTACCTCTTTAAGCCGAAGGCACACATTCACAACCACTCTGCTAGATAGATCCATTTTGGTTTTAAAAACAGATATTTCTCTTTACAGCATATACTCCCATTCAATCTGGAATGTCCAAAGACAACTCCTAGAATAAACGTGTTTCTATCTCGCTGAATCTAAACATAGATTCAACTCCCTTAGGCCAAAGAACACAAGGCCGAGCAGTTTGAAAGAAACGTGTCTTCTGAGTTTTAGACGCAGTCTTAATGCTCTTTCTTATATATGCCGGTACTGGGCCGGAAAGGCCTGTTTTGAGACTCTGCACAGAAAGTGTTTGCAGACTGCTGAATCCACACACGGGTTTAACTCTGGAAGTTGAGTGCACACATTGGCAAACGTTCTGTTAGATAGCTGCGTTTTGGATTTAGAAGCAGATATTTCCCTGTGCTTACTGCTGTTTCTTCCATATGCCGGTAATGGGCTGAAAACGCCTGGTTTGGGACTCTGCAGAGAAAGTGTTTGCAGACTGCTGAATCCACACACGGGTTTAACTCTGGAAGTTGAGTGCACACATTGACAACCGTTCTGTTAGATAGCTGCGTTTTGGATTTAGAAGCAGATATTTCCCTGTGCTTACTGCTGTTTCTTCCATATGCCGGTAATGGGCTGAAAACGCCTGTTTTGGGACTCTGCAGAGAAAGTGTTTGCAGACTGCTGAATCCACACACGGGTTTATCTCTGGAAGTTGAGTGCACACATTGACAACCGTTCTGTTAGATAGCTGCGTTTTGGATTTAGAAGCAGATATTTCCCTGTGCTTACTGCTGTTTCTTCCATATGCCGGTAATGGGCTGAAAAGGCCTGTTTGGGGACTCTGCAGAGAAAGTGTTTGCAGACTGCTGAATCCACACACGGGTTTAACTCTGGAAGTTGAGTGCACACATTGACAACCGTTCTGTTAGATAGCTGCGTTTTGGATTTAGAAGCAGATATTTCCCTGTGCTTACTGCTGTTTCTTCCATATGCCGGTAATGGGCTGAAAACGCCTGCTTTGGGACTCTGCAGAGAAAGTGTTTGCAGACTGCTGAATCCACACACGGGTTTAACTCTGGAAGTTGAGTGCACACATTGACAACCGTTCTGTTAGATAGCTGCGTTTTGGATTTAGAAGCAGATATTTCCCTGTGCTTACTGCTGTTTCTTCCATATGCCGGTAAAGGGCTGAAAACGCCTGTTTTGGGACTCTGCAGAGAAAGTGTTTGCAGACTGCTGAATCCACACACGGGTTTAACTCTGGAAGTTGAGTGCACACATTGACAACCGTTCTGTTAGATACCTGCGTTTTGGATTTAGAAGCAGATATTTCCCTGTGCTTACTGCTGTTTCTTCCATATGCCGGTTATGGGCTGAAAACGCCTGCTTTGGGACTCTGCAGAGAAAGTGTTTGCAGACTGCTGAATCCACACACGGGTTTAACTCTGGAAGTTGAGTGCACACATTGACAACCGTTCTGTTAGATAGCTGCGTTTTGGATTTAGAAGCAGATATTTCCCTGTGCTTACTGCTGTTTCTTCCATATGCCGGTAATGGGCTGAAAACGCCTGTTTTGGGACTCTGCAGAGAAAGTGTTTGCAGACTGCTGAATCCACACACGGGTTTAACTCTGGAAGTTGAGTGCACACATTGACAACCGTTCTGTTAGATAGCTGCGTTTTGGATTTAGAAGCAGATATTTCCCTGGGCTTACTGCTGTTTCTTCCATATGCCGGTAATGGGCTGAAAACGCCTGTTTTGGGACTCTGCAGAGAAAGTGTTTGCAGACTGCTGAATCCACACACGGGTTTAACTCTGGAAGTTGAGTGCACACATTGACAACCGTTCTGTTAGATAGCTGCGTTTTGGATTTAGAAGCAGATATTTCCCTGTGCTTACTGCTGTTTCTTCCATATGCCGGTAATGGGCTGAAAACGCCTGGTTTTGGACTCTGCAGAGAAAGTGTTTGCAGACTGCTGAATCCACACACAGGTTTAACTCTGGAAGTTGAGTGCACACATTGACAACCGTTCTGTTAGATAGCTGCGTTTTGGATTTAGAAGCAGATATTTCCCTGTGCTTACTGCTGTTTCTTCCCTATGCCGGTAATGGGCTGAAAACGCCTGTTTTGGGACTCTGCAGAGAAAGTGTTTGCAGACTGCTGAATCCACACACGGGTTTAACTCTGGAAGTTGAGTGCACACATTGACAACCGTTCTGTTAGATAGCTGCGTTTTGGATTTAGAAGCAGATATTTCCCTGTGCTTACTGCTGTTTCTTCCATATGCCGGTAATGGGCTGAAAACGCCTGGTTTGGGACTCTGCAGAGAAAGTGTTTGCAGACTGCTGAATCCACACACGGGTTTAACTCTGGAAGTTGAGTGCACACATTGACAACCGTTCTGTTAGATAGCTGCGTTTTGGATTTAGAAGCAGATATTTCCCTGTGCTTACTGCTGTTTCTTCCATATGCCGGTAATGGGCTGAAAACCCCTGTTTTGGGACTCTGCAGAGAAAGTGTTTGCAGACTGCTGAATCCACACACGGGTTTAACTCTGGAAGTTGAGTGCACACATTGACAACCGTTCTGTTAGATAGCTGCGTTTTGGATTTAGAAGCAGATATTTCCCTGTGCTTACTGCTGTTTCTTCCATATGCCGTTAAAGGGCTGAAAACGCCTGTTTTGGGACTCTGCAGAGAAAGTGTTTGCAGACTGCTGAATCCACACACGGGTTTAACTCTGGAAGTTGAGTGCACACATTGACAACCGTTCTGTTAGATAGCTGCGTTTTGGATTTAGAAGCAGATATTTCCCTGTGCTTACTGCTGTTTCTTCCATATGCCGGTAATGGGCTGAAAACGCCTGCTTTGGGACTCTGCAGAGAAAGTGTTTGCAGACTGCTGAATCCACACACGGGTTTAACTCTGGAAGTTGAGTGCACACATTGACAACCGTTCTGTTAGATAGCTGCGTTTTGGATTTAGAAGCAGATATTTCCCTGTGCTTACTGCTGTTTCTTCCATATGCCGGTAATGGGCTGAAAACGCCTGCTTTGGGACTCTGCAGAGAAAGTGTTTGCAGACTGCTGAATCCACACACGGGTTTAACTCTGGAAGTTGAGTGCACACATTGACAGCCGTTCTGTTAGATAGCTGCGTTTTGGATTTAGAAGCAGATATTTCCCTGTGCTTACTGCTGTTTCTTCCATATGCCGGTAATGGGCTGAAAACGCCTGCTTTGGGACTCTGCAGAGAAAGTGTTTGCAGACTGCTGAATCCACACACGGGTTTAACTCTGGAAGTTGAGTGTACACATTGACAACCGTTCTGTTAGATAGGTGCGTTTTGGATTTAGAAGCAGATATTTCCCTGTGCTTACTGCTGTTTCTTCCATATGCCGGTAATGGGCTGAAAACGCCTGCTTTGGGACTCTGCAGAGAAAGTGTTTGCAGACTGCTGAATCCACACACGGGTTTAACTCTGGAAGTTGAGTGCACACATTGACAACCGTTCTGTTAGATAGCTGCGTTTTGGATTTAGAAGCAGATATTTCCCTGTGCTTACTGCTGTTTCTTCCATATGCCGGTAACCGGCTGAAAACGCCTGCTTTGGGACTCTGCAGAGAAAGTGTTTGCAGACTGCTGAATCCACATACGAGTTTAACTCTGGAAGTTGAGTGCACACATTGACAACCGTTCTGTTAGATAGCTGCGTTTTGGATTTAGAAGCAGATATTTCCCTGTGCTTACTGCTGTTTCTTCCATATGCCGGTAATGGGCTGAAAACGCCTGTTTTGGGACTCTGCAGAGAAAGTGTTTGCAGACTGCTGAATCCACACACGGGTTTAACTCTGGAAGTTGAGTGCACACATTGACAACCGTTCTGTTAGATAGCTGCGTTTTGGATTTAGAAGCAGATATTTCCCTGTGCTTACTGCTGTTTCTTCCATATGCCGGTAATGGGCTGAAAACGCCTGTTTTGGGACTCTGCAGAGAAAGTGTTTGCAGACTGCTGAATCCACACACGGGTTTAACTCTGGAAGTTGAGTGCACACATTGACAACCGTTCTGTTAGATAGCTGCGTTTTGGATTTAGAAGCAGATATTTCCCTGTGCTTACTGCTGTTTCTTCCATATGCCGGTAATGGGCTGAAAACGCCTGTTTGGGGACTCTGCAGAGAAAGTGTTTGCAGACTGCTGAATCCACGCACGGGTTTATCTCTGGAAGTTGAGTGCACGCATTGACAACCATTCAGTTAGATAGCTGCCTTTTGGTTTTAGAAGCAGTTATTTCTCTTTACAGCATATACTCTCATTCACTCTGGAATTTCCAAACGCAGCTCCTAAAAGATACGGGTTTCTAAGTATAATCAGATATTTCTCTTTACATCTTGTACCCCAGTACACTCTGATATATGCATACGCAGCTCCTGGAAGAAACGTGTTTGTAACTCGCTAAATCTGTGCATATATTGAAGTCTCTTAGGTGAATGAACACACAGCAGAGGAGTTTGAAAAAAACATTTCTTCCATGTTATAGATGCACTGTTAACTGCTATTGCTTTTAGGCTGGTGTTTTCCTGGAAATGTTGTTTTTAGAATTTCCATATAAATGGTTTGTAAACTGCTGCTTAAGTGGAGCAGTTTAATTCGTTAAGTTGAATGCCCTCATTCACAATCATTCTGTTAGCTAGCTCCGTTTTGGTTTTAGAAGCCTGTGTTTCTAGTTACAGCATATACTCCCATTCATTCTGGTATAGCCAAACGCAGCTCCCAGAATAGACGTGTTTCTAAGTCGCTGAATCTAAACATAGATTCAACTCCCTTAGGTGAACGAACACACAGCACAGCAGTTTGAAAGAAACGTTTTATTTGAGTTTTAGACGCAGTCTTATTGCTATTTCTTAGAGGCCGGTATTTTGCTGGGAATGTCTGTTTTAGAATCTGCACAAAAATCTTTTCTAAACTGCTGCATAGAAACAACAGTTTATCTCAATAAGCTGAATGCACACAGTGACAACCATTCTGTTAGATGGCTCCGTGTTTGTTTTAGAACCAGATATTTCACTTTAAACCTTATACTCCAGTACACTCTGGAATATGCAAATGCAGCTCCTGGAAGAAACGTGTTTCTTACTCGCTGAATCTGAATATATACTCAAGACTCTTAGGTGAATGAACACAGAGCAGAGCATTTTGAAGAAAACGTTTCTTCTATGTTATAGATGCAGTCTTACTGCTACTTCTTTTAGGCTGGTGTTTTGCTGCAAATGTTGATTTTAGAATTTGCATATAAAGGGTTTCTAAACTGCTGCCTAAGAAGAGCAGATTAACCCTTTAAGTTGAATGCACACATTCACAACCATTCTGTTAGATAGCTCCGTTTTGGTTTTAGAAACAGATATTTCTCTTTACAGCATTTACTCCCATACACTCTGGAATATCGAAATGCAGCTCCTAGAATAAACGTGTTTCAAACTCGCTGAATCCAAACATAGATTCAACGACCTTTGGTGAACGAACACACTGCAGAGCAGTTTGAAAGAAACGTTCCCTCTGAGTTTTAGACGCAGTCTTACTGCTATTTCTTATAGGCCGGTATTTTGCTGGAAATGTCTGTTTGAGAATCTACACAGAAATGTTTTCTAAACTGCTGCATACAAACAGCAGTTTAGCTCAGTAAGTTGAATGCACACATTGACCACCATTCCATTAGATCATCCGTTTTTCTTTTGGAACGAGACATTTGTCTTTACATCTTATACTCCAGTATACTCTGGAATAGGCAAACACAGCTCCTGGAAGAAACGTGTTGCTAACTAGCTGAATCTGAACATATATTCAAGTCTCTTATATGAATGAACACACAGCAGAGCAGTTTGAAAACAGTTTCTTCCATGTTAAAGATGCAGTCTTACTGCTATTTCCTATAGGCTGGTGTTTTGCTGGAAAGGTCTGCATGAGAATTTGCATATAAAGGGTTTCTAAAGTGCTGCATGAGAAGAGCAGTTTACCTCTTTAAGCCGAAGGCACACATTCACAACCACTCTGCTAGATAGATCCATTTTGGTTTTAAAAACAGATATTTCTCTTTACAGCATATACTCCCATTCAATCTGGAATGTCCAAAGACAACTCCTAGAATAAACGTGTTTCTATCTCGCTGAATCTAAACATAGATTCAACTCCCTTAGGCCAAAGAACACAAGGCCGAGCAGTTTGAAAGAAACGTGTCTTCTGAGTTTTAGACGCAGTCTTAATGCTCTTTCTTATATATGCCGGTACTGGGCCGGAAAGGCCTGTTTTGAGACTCTGCACAGAAAGTGTTTGCAGACTGCTGAATCCACACACGGGTTTAACTCTGGAAGTTGAGTGCACACATTGACAAACGTTCTGTTAGATAGCTGCGTTTTGGATTTAGAAGCAGATATTTCCCTGTGCTTACTGCTGTTTCTTCCATATGCCGGTAATGGGCTGAAAACGCCTGTTTTGGGACTCTGCAGAGAAAGTGTTTGCAGACTGCTGAATCCACACACGGGTTTAACTCTGGAAGTTGAGTGCACACATTGACAACCGTTCTGTTAGATAGCTGGGTTTTGGATTTAGAAGCAGATATTTCCCTGTGCTTACTGCTGTTTCTTCCATATGCCGGTAATGGGCTGAAAAGGCCTGTTTGGGGACTCTGCAGAGAAAGTGTTTGCAGACTGCTGAATCCACACACGGGTTTAACTCTGGAAGTTGAGTGCACACATTGACAACCGTTCTGTTAGATAGCTGCGTTTTGGATTTAGAAGCAGATATTTCCCTGTGCTTACTGCTGTTTCTTCCATATGCCGGTAATGGGCTGAAAACGCCTGCTTTGGGACTCTGCAGAGAAAGTGTTTGCAGACTGCTGAATCCACACACGGGTTTAACTCTGGAAGTTGAGTGCACACATTGACAACCGTTCTGTTAGATAGCTGCGTTTTGGATTTAGAAGCAGATATTTCCCTGTGCTTACTGCTGTTTCTTCCATATGCCGGTAAAGGGCTGAAAACGCCTGTTTTGGGACTCTGCAGAGAAAGTGTTTGCAGACTGCTGAATCCACACACGGGTTTAACTGTGGAAGTTGAGTGCACACATTGACAACCGTTCTGTTAGATAGCTGCGTTTTGGATTTAGAAGCAGATATTTCCCTGTGCTTACTGCTGTTTCTTCCATATGCCGGTTATGGGCTGAAAACGCCTGCTTTGGGACTCTGCAGAGAAAGTGTTTGCAGACTGCTGAATCCACACACGGGTTTAACTCTGGAAGTTGAGTGCACACATTGACAACCGTTCTGTTAGATAGCTGCGTTTTGGATTTAGAAGCAGATATTTCCCTGTGCTTACTGCTGTTTCTTCCATATGCCGGTAATGGGCTGAAAACGCCTGTTTTGGGACTCTGCAGAGAAAGTGTTTGCAGACTGCTGAATCCACACACGGGTTTAACTCTGGAAGTTGAGTGCACACATTGACAACCGTTCTGTTAGATAGCTGCGTTTTGGATTTAGAAGCAGATATTTCCCTGTGCTTACTGCTGTTTCTTCCATATGCCGGTAATGGGCTGAAAACGCCTGCTTTGGGACTCTGCAGAGAAAGTGTTTGCAGACTGCTGAATCCACACACGGGTTTAACTCTGGAAGTTGAGTGCACACATTGACAACCGTTCTGTTAGATAGCTGCGTTTTGGATTTAGAAGCAGATATTTCCCTGTGCTTACTGCTGTTTCTTCCATATGCCGGTAATGGGCTGAAAACGCCTGCTTTGGGACTCTGCAGAGAAAGTGTTTGCAGACTGCTGAATCCACACACGGGTTTAACTCTGGAAGTTGAGTGCACACATTGACAGCCGTTCTGTTAGATAGCTGCGTTTTGGATTTAGAAGCAGATATTTCCCTGTGCTTACTGCTGTTTCTTCCATATGCCGGTAATGGGCTGAAAACGCCTGCTTTGGGACTCTGCAGAGAAAGTGTTTGCAGACTGCTGAATCCACACACGGGTTTAACTCTGGAAGTTGAGTGCACACATTGACAACCGTTCTGTTAGATAGCTGCGTTTTGGATTTAGAAGCAGATATTTCCCTGTGCTTACTGCTGTTTCTTCCATATGCCGGTAATGGGCTGAAAACGCCTGCTTTGGGACTCTGCAGAGAAAGTGTTTGCAGACTGCTGAATCCACACACGGGTTTAACTCTGGAAGTTGAGTGCACACATTGACAACCGTTCTGTTAGATAGCTGCGTTTTGGATTTAGAAGCAGATATTTCCCTGTGCTTACTGCTGTTTCTTCCATATGCCGGTAATGGGCTGAAAACGCCTGTTTTGGGACTCTGCAGAGAAAGTGTTTGCAGACTGCTGAATCCACACACGGGTTTAACTCTGGAAGTTGAGTGCACACATTGACAACCGTTCTGTTAGATAGCTGCGTTTTGGATTTAGAAGCAGATATTTCCCTGTGCTTACTGCTGTTTCTTCCATATGCCGGTAATGGGCTGAAAACGCCTGTTTGGGGACTCTGCAGAGAAAGTGTTTGCAGACTGCTGAATCCACGCACGGGTTTATCTCTGGAAGTTGAGTGCACGCATTGACAACCATTCAGTTAGATAGCTGCCTTTTGGTTTTAGAAGCAGTTATTTCTCTTTACAGCATATACTCTCATTCACTCTGGAATTTCCAAACGCAGCTCCTAAAAGATACGGGTTTCTAAGTATAATCAGATATTTCTCTTTACATCTTGTACCCCAGTACACTCTGATATATGCATACGCAGCTCCTGGAAGAAACGTGTTTGTAACTCGCTAAATCTGTGCATATATTGAAGTCTCTTAGGTGAATGAACACACAGCAGAGGAGTTTGAAAAAAACATTTCTTCCATGTTATAGATGCACTGTTAACTGCTATTGCTTTTAGGCTGGTGTTTTCCTGGAAATGTTGTTTTTAGAATTTCCATATAAATGGTTTGTAAACTGCTGCTTAAGTGGAGCAGTTTAATTCGTTAAGTTGAATGCCCTCATTCACAATCATTCTGTTAGCTAGCTCCGTTTTGGTTTTAGAAGCCTGTGTTTCTAGTTACAGCATATACTCCCATTCATTCTGGTATAGCCAAACGCAGCTCCCAGAATAGACGTGTTTCTAAGTCGCTGAATCTAAACATAGATTCAACTCCCTTAGGTGAACGAACACACAGCACAGCAGTTTGAAAGAAACGTTTTATTTGAGTTTTAGACGCAGTCTTATTGCTATTTCTTAGAGGCCGGTATTTTGCTGGGAATGTCTGTTTTAGAATCTGCACAAAAATCTTTTCTAAACTGCTGCATAGAAACAACAGTTTATCTCAATAAGCTGAATGCACACAGTGACAACCATTCTGTTAGATGGCTCCGTGTTTGTTTTAGAACCAGATATTTCACTTTAAACCTTATACTCCAGTACACTCTGGAATATGCAAATGCAGCTCCTGGAAGAAACGTGTTTCTTACTCGCTGAATCTGAATATATACTCAAGACTCTTAGGTGAATGAACACAGAGCAGAGCATTTTGAAGAAAACGTTTCTTCTATGTTATAGATGCAGTCTTACTGCTACTTCTTTTAGGCTGGTGTTTTGCTGCAAATGTTGATTTTAGAATTTGCATATAAAGGGTTTCTAAACTGCTGCCTAAGAAGAGCAGATTAACCCTTTAAGTTGAATGCACACATTCACAACCATTCTGTTAGATAGCTCCGTTTTGGTTTTAGAAACAGATATTTCTCTTTACAGCATTTACTCCCATACACTCTGGAATATCGAAATGCAGCTCCTAGAATAAACGTGTTTCAAACTCGCTGAATCCAAACATAGATTCAACGACCTTTGGTGAACGAACACACTGCAGAGCAGTTTGAAAGAAACGTTCCCTCTGAGTTTTAGACGCAGTCTTACTGCTATTTCTTATAGGCCGGTATTTTGCTGGAAATGTCTGTTTGAGAATCTACACAGAAATGTTTTCTAAACTGCTGCATACAAACAGCAGTTTAGCTCAGTAAGTTGAATGCACACATTGACCACCATTCCATTAGATCATCCGTTTTTCTTTTGGAACGAGACATTTGTCTTTACATCTTATACTCCAGTATACTCTGGAATAGGCAAACACAGCTCCTGGAAGAAACGTGTTGCTAACTAGCTGAATCTGAACATATATTCAAGTCTCTTATATGAATGAACACACAGCAGAGCAGTTTGAAAACAGTTTCTTCCATGTTAAAGATGCAGTCTTACTGCTATTTCCTATAGGCTGGTGTTTTGCTGGAAAGGTCTGCATGAGAATTTGCATATAAAGGGTTTCTAAAGTGCTGCATGAGAAGAGCAGTTTACCTCTTTAAGCCGAAGGCACACATTCACAACCACTCTGCTAGATAGATCCATTTTGGTTTTAAAAACAGATATTTCTCTTTACAGCATATACTCCCATTCAATCTGGAATGTCCAAAGACAACTCCTAGAATAAACGTGTTTCTATCTCGCTGAATCTAAACATAGATTCAACTCCCTTAGGCCAAAGAACACAAGGCCGAGCAGTTTGAAAGAAACGTGTCTTCTGAGTTTTAGACGCAGTCTTAATGCTCTTTCTTATATATGCCGGTACTGGGCCGGAAAGGCCTGTTTTGAGACTCTGCACAGAAAGTGTTTGCAGACTGCTGAATCCACACACGGGTTTAACTCTGGAAGTTGAGTGCACACATTGACAAACGTTCTGTTAGATAGCTGCGTTTTGGATTTAGAAGCAGATATTTCCCTGTGCTTACTGCTGTTTCTTCCATATGCCGGTAATGGGCTGAAAACGCCTGTTTTGGGACTCTGCAGAGAAAGTGTTTGCAGACTGCTGAATCCACACACGGGTTTAACTCTGGAAGTTGAGTGCACACATTGACAACCGTTCTGTTAGATAGCTGCGTTTTGGATTTAGAAGCAGATATTTCCCTGTGCTTACTGCTGTTTCTTCCATATGCCGGTAATGGGCTGAAAAGGCCTGTTTGGGGACTCTGCAGAGAAAGTGTTTGCAGACTGCTGAATCCACACACGGGTTTAACTCTGGAAGTTGAGTGCACACATTGACAACCGTTCTGTTAGATAGCTGCGTTTTGGATTTAGAAGCAGATATTTCCCTGTGCTTACTGCTGTTTCTTCCATATGCCTGTAATGGGCTGAAAACGCCTGCTTTGGGACTCTGCAGAGAAAGTGTTTGCAGACTGCTGAATCCACACACGGGTTTAACTCTGGAAGTTGAGTGCACACATTGACAACCGTTCTGTTAGATAGCTGCGTTTTGGATTTAGAAGCAGATATTTCCCTGTGCTTACTGCTGTTTCTTCCATATGCCGGTAAAGGGCTGAAAACGCCTGTTTTGGGACTCTGCAGAGAAAGTGTTTGCAGACTGCTGAATCCACACACGGGTTTAACTGTGGAAGTTGAGTGCACACATTGACAACCGTTCTGTTAGATAGCTGCGTTTTGGATTTAGAAGCAGATATTTCCCTGTGCTTACTGCTGTTTCTTCCATATGCCGGTTATGGGCTGAAAACGCCTGCTTTGGGACTCTGCAGAGAAAGTGTTTGCAGACTGCTGAATCCACACACGGGTTTAACTCTGGAAGTTGAGTGCACACATTGACAACCGTTCTGTTAGATAGCTGCGTTTTGGATTTAGAAGCAGATATTTCCCTGTGCTTACTGCTGTTTCTTCCATATGCCGGTAATGGGCTGAAAACGCCTGTTTTGGGACTCTGCAGAGAAAGTGTTTGCAGACTGCTGAATCCACACACGGGTTTAACTCTGGAAGTTGAGTGCACACATTGACAACCGTTCTGTTAGATAGCTGCGTTTTGGATTTAGAAGCAGATATTTCCCTGTGCTTACTGCTGTTTCTTCCATATGCCGGTAATGGGCTGAAAACGCCTGCTTTGGGACTCTGCAGAGAAAGTGTTTGCAGACTGCTGAATCCACACACGGGTTTAACTCTGGAAGTTGAGTGCACACATTGACAACCGTTCTGTTAGATAGCTGCGTTTTGGATTTAGAAGCAGATATTTCCCTGTGCTTACTGCTGTTTCTTCCATATGCCGGTAATGGGCTGAAAACGCCTGCTTTGGGACTCTGCAGAGAAAGTGTTTGCAGACTGCTGAATCCACACACGGGTTTAACTCTGGAAGTTGAGTGCACACATTGACAGCCGTTCTGTTAGATAGCTGCGTTTTGGATTTAGAAGCAGATATTTCCCTGTGCTTACTGCTGTTTCTTCCATATGCCGGTAATGGGCTGAAAACGCCTGCTTTGGGACTCTGCAGAGAAAGTGTTTGCAGACTGCTGAATCCACACACGGGTTTAACTCTGGAAGTTGAGTGCACACATTGACAACCGTTCTGTTAGATAGCTGCGTTTTGGATTTAGAAGCAGATATTTCCCTGTGCTTACTGCTGTTTCTTCCATATGCCGGTAATGGGCTGAAAACGCCTGCTTTGGGACTCTGCAGAGAAAGTGTTTGCAGACTGCTGAATCCACACACGGGTTTAACTCTGGAAGTTGAGTGCACACATTGACAACCGTTCTGTTAGATAGCTGCGTTTTGGATTTAGAAGCAGATATTTCCCTGTGCTTACTGCTGTTTCTTCCATATGCCGGTAATGGGCTGAAAACGCCTGTTTTGGGACTCTGCAGAGAAAGTGTTTGCAGACTGCTGAATCCACACACGGGTTTAACTCTGGAAGTTGAGTGCACACATTGACAACCGTTCTGTTAGATAGCTGCGTTTTGGATTTAGAAGCAGATATTTCCCTGTGCTTACTGCTGTTTCTTCCATATGCCGGTAATGGGCTGAAAACGCCTGTTTTGGGACTCTGCAGAGAAAGTGTTTGCAGACTGCTGAATCCACACACGGGTTTAACTCTGGAAGTTGAGTGCACGCATTGACAACCATTCAGTTAGATAGCTGCCTTTTGGTTTTAGAAGCAGTTATTTCTCTTTACAGCATATACTCTCATTCACTCTGGAATTTCCAAACCAGCTCCTAAAAGAAACGGGTTTCTAAGTATAATCAGATATTTCTCTTTACATCTTGTACCCCAGTACACTCTGATATATGCATACGCAGCTCCTGGAAGAAACGTGTTTGTAACTCGCTAAATCTGTGCATATATTGAAGTCTCTTAGGTGAATGAACACACAGCAGAGGAGTTTGAAAAAAACATTTCTTCCATGTTATAGATGCACTGTTAACTGCTATTGCTTTTAGGCTGGTGTTTTCCTGGAAATGTTGTTTTTAGAATTTCCATATAAATGGTTTGTAAACTGCTGCTTAAGTGGAGCAGTTTAATTCGTTAAGTTGAATGCCCTCATTCACAATCATTCTGTTAGCTAGCTCCGTTTTGGTTTTAGAAGCCTGTGTTTCTAGTTACAGCATATACTCCCATTCATTCTGGTATAGCCAAACGCAGCTCCCAGAATAGACGTGTTTCTAAGTCGCTGAATCTAAACATAGATTCAACTCCCTTAGGTGAACGAACACACAGCACAGCAGTTTGAAAGAAACGTTTTATTTGAGTTTTAGACGCAGTCTTATTGCTATTTCTTAGAGGCCGGTATTTTGCTGGGAATGTCTGTTTTAGAATCTGCACAAAAATCTTTTCTAAACTGCTGCATAGAAACAACAGTTTATCTCAATAAGCTGAATGCACACAGTGACAACCATTCTGTTAGATGGCTCCGTGTTTGTTTTAGAACCAGATATTTCACTTTAAACCTTATACTCCAGTACACTCTGGAATATGCAAATGCAGCTCCTGGAAGAAACGTGTTTCTTACTCGCTGAATCTGAATATATACTCAAGACTCTTAGGTGAATGAACACAGAGCAGAGCATTTTGAAGAAAACGTTTCTTCTATGTTATAGATGCAGTCTTACTGCTACTTCTTTTAGGCTGGTGTTTTGCTGCAAATGTTGATTTTAGAATTTGCATATAAAGGGTTTCTAAACTGTTGCCTAAGAAGAGCAGATTAACCCTTTAAGTTGAATGCACATATTCACAACCATTCTGTTAGATAGCTCCGTTTTGGTTTTAGAAACAGATATTTCTCTTTACAGCATTTACTCCCATACACTCTGGAATATCGAAATGCAGCTCCTAGAATAAACGTGTTTCAAACTCGCTGAATCCAAACATAGATTCAACGACCTTTGGTGAACGAACACACTGCAGAGCAGTTTGAAAGAAACGTTCCCTCTGAGTTTTAGACGCAGTCTTACTGCTATTTCTTATAGGCCGGTATTTTGCTGGAAATGTCTGTTTGAGAATCTACACAGAAATGTTTTCTAAACTGCTGCATACAAACAGCAGTTTAGCTCAGTAAGTTGAATGCACACATTGACCACCATTCCATTAGATCATCCGTTTTTCTTTTGGAACGAGACATTTGTCTTTACATCTTATACTCCAGTATACTCTGGAATAGGCAAACACAGCTCCTGGAAGAAACGTGTTGCTAACTAGCTGAATCTGAACATATATTCAAGTCTCTTATATGAATGAACACACAGCAGAGCAGTTTGAAAACAGTTTCTTCCATGTTAAAGATGCAGTCTTACTGCTATTTCCTATAGGCTGGTGTTTTGCTGGAAAGGTCTGCATGAGAATTTGCATATAAAGGGTTTCTAAAGTGCTGCATGAGAAGAGCAGTTTACCTCTTTAAGCCGAAGGCACACATTCACAACCACTCTGCTAGATAGATCCATTTTGGTTTTAGAAACAGATATTTCTCTTTACAGCATATACTCCCATTCAATCTGGAATGTCCAAAGACAACTCCTAGAATAAACGTGTTTCTATCTCGCTGAATCTAAACATAGATTCAACTCCCTTAGGCCAAAGAACACAAGGCCGAGCAGTTTGAAAGAAACGTGTCTTCTGAGTTTTAGACGCAGTCTTAATGCTCTTTCTTATATATGCCGGTACTGGGCCGGAAAGGCCTGTTTTGAGACTCTGCACAGAAAGTGTTTGCAGACTGCTGAATCCACACACGGGTTTAACTCTGGAAGTTGAGTGCACACATTGACAACCGTTCTGTTAGATAGCTGCGTTTTGGATTTAGAAGCAGATATTTCCCTGTGCTTACTGCTGTTTCTTCCATATGCCGGTAATGGGCTGAAAACGCCTGTTTTGGGACTCTGCAGAGAAAGTGTTTGCAGACTGCTGAATCCACACACGGGTTTAACTCTGGAAGTTGAGTGCACACATTGACAACCGTTCTGTTAGATAGCTGCGTTTTGGATTTAGAAGCAGATATTTCCCTGTGCTTACTGCTGTTTCTTCCATATGCCGGTAATGGGCTGAAAACGCCTGGTTTGGGACTCTGCAGAGAAAGTGTTTGCAGACTGCTGAATCCACACACGGGTTTAACACTGGAAGTTGAGTGCACACATTGACAACCGTTCTGTTAGATAGCTGCGTTTTGGATTTAGAAGCAGATATTTCCCTGTGCTTACTGCTGTTTCTTCCATATGCCGGTAATGGGCTGAAAACGCCTGCTTTGGGACTCTGCAGAGAAAGTGTTTGCAGACTGCTGAATCCACACACGGGTTTAACTCTGGAAGTTGAGTGCACACATTGACAACCGTTCTGTTAGATAGCTGCGTTTTGGATTTAGAAGCAGATATTTCCCTGTGCTTACTGCTGTTTCTTCCATATGCCGGTAATGGGCTGAAAACCCCTGTTTTGGGACTCTGCAGAGAAAGTGTTTGCAGACTGCTGAATCCACACACGGGTTTAACTCTGGAAGTTGAGTGCACACATTGACAACCGTTCTGTTAGATAGCTGCGTTTTGGATTTAGAAGCAGATATTTCCCTGTGCTTACTGCTGTTTCTTCCATATGCCGGTAAAGGGCTGAAAACGCCTGTTTTGGGACTCTGCAGAGAAAGTGTTTGCAGACTGCTGAATCCACACACGGGTTTAACTCTGGAAGTTGAGTGCACACATTGACAACCGTTCTGTTAGATAGCTGCGTTTTGGATTTAGAAGCAGATATTTCCCTGTGCTTACTGCTGTTTCTTCCATATGCCGGTAATGGGCTGAAAACGCCTGCTTTGGGACTCTGCAGAGAAAGTGTTTGCAGACTGCTGAATCCACACACGGGTTTAACTCTGGAAGTTGAGTGTACACATTGACAACCGTTCTGTTAGATAGGTGCGTTTTGGATTTAGAAGCAGATATTTCTCTGTGCTTACTGCTGTTTCTTCCATATGCCGGTAATGGGCTGAAAACGCCTGGTTTGGGACTCTGCAGAGAAAGTGTTTGCAGACTGCTGAATCCACACACGGGTTTAACTCTGGAAGTTGAGTGCACACATTGACAACCGTTCTGTTAGATAGCTGCGTTTTGGATTTAGAAGCAGATATTTCCCTGTGCTTACTGCTGTTTCTTCCATATGCCGGTAATGGGCTGAAAACGCCTGCTTTGGGACTCTGCAGAGAAAGTGTTTGCAGACTGCTGAATCCACACACGGGTTTAACTCTGGAAGTTCAGTGTACACATTGACAACCGTTCTGTTAGATAGGTGCGTTTTGGATTTAGAAGCAGATATTTCCCTGTGCTTACTGCTGTTTCTTCCATATGCCGGTAATGGGCTGAAAACGCCTGCTTTGGGACTCTGCAGAGAAAGTGTTTGCAGACTGCTGAATCCACACACGGGTTTAACTCTGGAAGTTGAGTGCACACATTGACAACCGTTCTGTTAGATAGCTGCGTTTTGGATTTAGAAGCAGATATTTCCCTGTGCTTACTGCTGTTTCTTCCATATGCCGGTAACCGGCTGAAAACGCCTGCTTTGGGACTCTGCAGAGAAAGTGTTTGCAGACTGCTGAATCCACACACGAGTTTAACTCTGGAAGTTGAGTGCACACATTGACAACCGTTCTGTTAGATAGCTGCGTTTTGGATTTAGAAGCAGATATTTCCCTGTGCTTACTGCTGTTTCTTCCATATGCCGGTAATGGGCTGAAAACGCCTGTTTTGGGACTCTGCAGAGAAAGTGTTTGCAGACTGCTGAATCCACACACGGGTTTAACTCTGGAAGTTGAGTGCACACATTGACAACCGTTCTGTTAGATAGCTGCGTTTTGGATTTAGAAGCAGATATTTCCCTGTGCTTACTGCTGTTTCTTCCATATGCCGGTAATGGGCTGAAAACGCCTGTTTTGGGACTCTGCAGAGAAAGTGTTTGCAGACTGCTGAATCCACACACGGGTTTAACTCTGGAAGTTGAGTGCACACATTGACAACCGTTCTGTTAGATAGCTGCGTTTTGGATTTAGAAGCAGATATTTCCCTGTGCTTACTGCTGTTTCTTCCATATGCCGGTAATGGGCTGAAAACGCCTGTTTGGGGACTCTGCAGAGAAAGTGTTTGCAGACTGCTGAATCCACGCACGGGTTTATCTCTGGAAGTTGAGTGCACGCATTGACAACCATTCAGTTAGATAGCTGCCTTTTGGTTTTAGAAGCAGTTATTTCTCTTTACAGCATATACTCTCATTCACTCTGGAATTTCCAAACGCAGCTCCTAAAAGATACGGGTTTCTAAGTATAATCAGATATTTCTCTTTACATCTTGTACCCCAGTACACTCTGATATATGCATACGCAGCTCCTGGAAGAAACGTGTTTGTAACTCGCTAATTCTGTGCATATATTGAAGTCTCTTAGGTGAATGAACACACAGCAGAGGAGTTTGAAAAAAACATTTCTTCCATGTTATAGATGCACTGTTAACTGCTATTGCTTTTAGGCTGGTGTTTTCCTGGAAATGTTGTTTTTAGAATTTCCATATAAATGGTTTGTAAACTGCTGCTTAAGTGGAGCAGTTTAATTCGTTAAGTTGAATGCCCTCATTCACAATCATTCTGTTAGCTAGCTCCGTTTTGGTTTTAGAAGCCTGTGTTTCTAGTTACAGCATATACTCCCATTCATTCTGGTATAGCCAAACGCAGCTCCCAGAATAGACGTGTTTCTAAGTCGCTGAATCTAAACATAGATTCAACTCCCTTAGGTGAACGAACACACAGCACAGCAGTTTGAAAGAAACGTTTTATTTGAGTTTTAGACGCAGTCTTATTGCTATTTCTTAGAGGCCGGTATTTTGCTGGGAATGTCTGTTTTAGAATCTGCACAAAAATCTTTTCTAAACTGCTGCATAGAAACAACAGTTTATCTCAATAAGCTGAATGCACACAGTGACAACCATTCTGTTAGATGGCTCCGTGTTTGTTTTAGAACCAGATATTTCACTTTAAACCTTATACTCCAGTACACTCTGGAATATGCAAATGCAGCTCCTGGAAGAAACGTGTTTCTTACTCGCTGAATCTGAATATATACTCAAGACTCTTAGGTGAATGAACACAGAGCAGAGCATTTTGAAGAAAACGTTTCTTCTATGTTATAGATGCAGTCTTACTGCTACTTCTTTTAGGCTGGTGTTTTGCTGCAAATGTTGATTTTAGAATTTGCATATAAAGGGTTTCTAAACTGCTGCCTAAGAAGAGCAGATTAACCCTTTAAGTTGAATGCACACATTCACAACCATTCTGTTAGATAGCTCCGTTTTGGTTTTAGAAACAGATATTTCTCTTTACAGCATTTACTCCCATACACTCTGGAATATCGAAATGCAGCTCCTAGAATAAACGTGTTTCAAACTCGCTGAATCCAAACATAGATTCAACGACCTTTGGTGAACGAACACACTGCAGAGCAGTTTGAAAGAAACGTTCCCTCTGAGTTTTAGACGCAGTCTTACTGCTATTTCTTATAGGCCGGTATTTTGCTGGAAATGTCTGTTTGAGAATCTACACAGAAATGTTTTCTAAACTGCTGCATACAAACAGCAGTTTAGCTCAGTAAGTTGAATGCACACATTGACCACCATTCCATTAGATCATCCGTTTTTCTTTTGGAACGAGACATTTGTCTTTACATCTTATACTCCAGTATACTCTGGAATAGGCAAACACAGCTCCTGGAAGAAACGTGTTGCTAACTAGCTGAATCTGAACATATATTCAAGTCTCTTATATGAATGAACACACAGCAGAGCAGTTTGAAAACAGTTTCTTCCATGTTAAAGATGCAGTCTTACTGCTATTTCCTATAGGCTGGTGTTTTGCTGGAAAGGTCTGCATGAGAATTTGCATATAAAGGGTTTCTAAAGTGCTGCATGAGAAGAGCAGTTTACCTCTTTAAGCCGAAGGCACACATTCACAACCACTCTGCTAGATAGATCCATTTTGGTTTTAAAAACAGATATTTCTCTTTACAGCATATACTCCCATTCAATCTGGAATGTCCAAAGACAACTCCTAGAATAAACGTGTTTCTATCTCGCTGAATCTAAACATAGATTCAACTCCCTTAGGCCAAAGAACACAAGGCCGAGCAGTTTGAAAGAAACGTGTCTTCTGAGTTTTAGACGCAGTCTTAATGCTCTTTCTTATATATGCCGGTACTGGGCCGGAAAGGCCTGTTTTGAGACTCTGCACAGAAAGTGTTTGCAGACTGCTGAATCCACACACGGGTTTAACTCTGGAAGTTGAGTGCACACATTGACAAACGTTCTGTTAGATAGCTGCGTTTTGGATTTAGAAGCAGATATTTCCCTGTGCTTACTGCTGTTTCTTCCATATGCCGGTAATGGGCTGAAAACGCCTGGTTTGGGACTCTGCAGAGAAAGTGTTTGCAGACTGCTGAATCCACACACGGGTTTAACTCTGGAAGTTGAGTGCACACATTGACAACCGTTCTGTTAGATAGCTGCGTTTTGGATTTAGAAGCAGATATTTCCCTGTGCTTACTGCTGTTTCTTCCATATGCCGGTAATGGGCTGAAAACGCCTGTTTTGGGACTCTGCAGAGAAAGTGTTTGCAGACTGCTGAATCCACACACGGGTTTAACTCTGGAAGTTGAGTGCACACATTGACAACCGTTCTGTTAGATAGCTGCGTTTTGGATTTAGAAGCAGATATTTCCCTGTGCTTACTGCTGTTTCTTCCATATGCCGGTAATGGGCTGAAAAGGCCTGTTTGGGGACTCTGCAGAGAAAGTGTTTGCAGACTGCTGAATCCACACACGGGTTTAACTCTGGAAGTTGAGTGCACACATTGACAACCGTTCTGTTAGATAGCTGCGTTTTGGATTTAGAAGCAGATATTTCCCTGTGCTTACTGCTGTTTCTTCCATATGCCGGTAATGGGCTGAAAACGCCTGCTTTGGGACTCTGCAGAGAAAGTGTTTGCAGACTGCTGAATCCACACACGGGTTTAACTCTGGAAGTTGAGTGCACACATTGACAACCGTTCTGTTAGATAGCTGCGTTTTGGATTTAGAAGCAGATATTTCCCTGTGCTTACTGCTGTTTCTTCCATATGCCGGTAAAGGGCTGAAAACGCCTGTTTTGGGACTCTGCAGAGAAAGTGTTTGCAGACTGCTGAATCCACACACGGGTTTAACTGTGGAAGTTGAGTGCACACATTGACAACCGTTCTGTTAGATAGCTGCGTTTTGGATTTAGAAGCAGATATTTCCCTGTGCTTACTGCTGTTTCTTCCATATGCCGGTTATGGGCTGAAAACGCCTGCTTTGGGACTCTGCAGAGAAAGTGTTTGCAGACTGCTGAATCCACACACGGGTTTAACTCTGGAAGTTGAGTGCACACATTGACAACCGTTCTGTTAGATAGCTGCGTTTTGGATTTAGAAGCAGATATTTCCCTGTGCTTACTGCTGTTTCTTCCATATGCCGGTAATGGGCTGAAAACGCCTGTTTTGGGACTCTGCAGAGAAAGTGTTTGCAGACTGCTGAATCCACACACGGGTTTAACTCTGGAAGTTGAGTGCACACATTGACAACCGTTCTGTTAGATAGCTGCGTTTTGGATTTAGAAGCAGATATTTCCCTGTGCTTACTGCTGTTTCTTCCATATGCCGGTAATGGGCTGAAAACGCCTGCTTTGGGACTCTGCAGAGAAAGTGTTTGCAGACTGCTGAATCCACACACGGGTTTAACTCTGGAAGTTGAGTGCACACATTGACAACCGTTCTGTTAGATAGCTGCGTTTTGGATTTAGAAGCAGATATTTCCCTGTGCTTACTGCTGTTTCTTCCATATGCCGGTAATGGGCTGAAAACGCCTGCTTTGGGACTCTGCAGAGAAAGTGTTTGCAGACTGCTGAATCCACACACGGGTTTAACTCTGGAAGTTGAGTGCACACATTGACAGCCGTTCTGTTAGATAGCTGCGTTTTGGATTTAGAAGCAGATATTTCCCTGTGCTTACTGCTGTTTCTTCCATATGCCGGTAATGGGCTGAAAACGCCTGCTTTGGGACTCTGCAGAGAAAGTGTTTGCAGACTGCTGAATCCACACACGGGTTTAACTCTGGAAGTTGAGTGCACACATTGACAACCGTTCTGTTAGATAGCTGCGTTTTGGATTTAGAAGCAGATATTTCCCTGTGCTTACTGCTGTTTCTTCCATATGCCGGTAATGGGCTGAAAACGCCTGCTTTGGGACTCTGCAGAGAAAGTGTTTGCAGACTGCTGAATCCACACACGGGTTTAACTCTGGAAGTTGAGTGCACACATTGACAACCGTTCTGTTAGATAGCTGCGTTTTGGATTTAGAAGCAGATATTTCCCTGTGCTTACTGCTGTTTCTTCCATATGCCGGTAATGGGCTGAAAACGCCTGTTTTGGGACTCTGCAGAGAAAGTGTTTGCAGACTGCTGAATCCACACACGGGTTTAACTCTGGAAGTTGAGTGCACACATTGACAACCGTTCTGTTAGATAGCTGCGTTTTGGATTTAGAAGCAGATATTTCCCTGTGCTTACTGCTGTTTCTTCCATATGCCGGTAATGGGCTGAAAACGCCTGTTTTGGGACTCTGCAGAGAAAGTGTTTGCAGACTGCTGAATCCACACACGGGTTTAACTCTGGAAGTTGAGTGCACGCATTGACAACCATTCAGTTAGATAGCTGCCTTTTGGTTTTAGAAGCAGTTATTTCTCTTTACAGCATATACTCTCATTCACTCTGGAATTTCCAAACCAGCTCCTAAAAGAAACGGGTTTCTAAGTATAATCAGATATTTCTCTTTACATCTTGTACCCCAGTACACTCTGATATATGCATACGCAGCTCCTGGAAGAAACGTGTTTGTAACTCGCTAAATCTGTGCATATATTGAAGTCTCTTAGGTGAATGAACACACAGCAGAGGAGTTTGAAAAAAACATTTCTTCCATGTTATAGATGCACTGTTAACTGCTATTGCTTTTAGGCTGGTGTTTTCCTGGAAATGTTGTTTTTAGAATTTCCATATAAATGGTTTGTAAACTGCTGCTTAAGTGGAGCAGTTTAATTCGTTAAGTTGAATGCCCTCATTCACAATCATTCTGTTAGCTAGCTCCGTTTTGGTTTTAGAAGCCTGTGTTTCTAGTTACAGCATATACTCCCATTCATTCTGGTATAGCCAAACGCAGCTCCCAGAATAGACGTGTTTCTAAGTCGCTGAATCTAAACATAGATTCAACTCCCTTAGGTGAACGAACACACAGCACAGCAGTTTGAAAGAAACGTTTTATTTGAGTTTTAGACGCAGTCTTATTGCTATTTCTTAGAGGCCGGTATTTTGCTGGGAATGTCTGTTTTAGAATCTGCACAAAAATCTTTTCTAAACTGCTGCATAGAAACAACAGTTTATCTCAATAAGCTGAATGCACACAGTGACAACCATTCTGTTAGATGGCTCCGTGTTTGTTTTAGAACCAGATATTTCACTTTAAACCTTATACTCCAGTACACTCTGGAATATGCAAATGCAGCTCCTGGAAGAAACGTGTTTCTTACTCGCTGAATCTGAATATATACTCAAGACTCTTAGGTGAATGAACACAGAGCAGAGCATTTTGAAGAAAACGTTTCTTCTATGTTATAGATGCAGTCTTACTGCTACTTCTTTTAGGCTGGTGTTTTGCTGCAAATGTTGATTTTAGAATTTGCATATAAAGGGTTTCTAAACTGTTGCCTAAGAAGAGCAGATTAACCCTTTAAGTTGAATGCACATATTCACAACCATTCTGTTAGATAGCTCCGTTTTGGTTTTAGAAACAGATATTTCTCTTTACAGCATTTACTCCCATACACTCTGGAATATCGAAATGCAGCTCCTAGAATAAACGTGTTTCAAACTCGCTGAATCCAAACATAGATTCAACGACCTTTGGTGAACGAACACACTGCAGAGCAGTTTGAAAGAAACGTTCCCTCTGAGTTTTAGACGCAGTCTTACTGCTATTTCTTATAGGCCGGTATTTTGCTGGAAATGTCTGTTTGAGAATCTACACAGAAATGTTTTCTAAACTGCTGCATACAAACAGCAGTTTAGCTCAGTAAGTTGAATGCACACATTGACCACCATTCCATTAGATCATCCGTTTTTCTTTTGGAACGAGACATTTGTCTTTACATCTTATACTCCAGTATACTCTGGAATAGGCAAACACAGCTCCTGGAAGAAACGTGTTGCTAACTAGCTGAATCTGAACATATATTCAAGTCTCTTATATGAATGAACACACAGCAGAGCAGTTTGAAAACAGTTTCTTCCATGTTAAAGATGCAGTCTTACTGCTATTTCCTATAGGCTGGTGTTTTGCTGGAAAGGTCTGCATGAGAATTTGCATATAAAGGGTTTCTAAAGTGCTGCATGAGAAGAGCAGTTTACCTCTTTAAGCCGAAGGCACACATTCACAACCACTCTGCTAGATAGATCCATTTTGGTTTTAGAAACAGATATTTCTCTTTACAGCATATACTCCCATTCAATCTGGAATGTCCAAAGACAACTCCTAGAATAAACGTGTTTCTATCTCGCTGAATCTAAACATAGATTCAACTCCCTTAGGCCAAAGAACACAAGGCCGAGCAGTTTGAAAGAAACGTGTCTTCTGAGTTTTAGACGCAGTCTTAATGCTCTTTCTTATATATGCCGGTACTGGGCCGGAAAGGCCTGTTTTGAGACTCTGCACAGAAAGTGTTTGCAGACTGCTGAATCCACACACGGGTTTAACTCTGGAAGTTGAGTGCACACATTGACAACCGTTCTGTTAGATAGCTGCGTTTTGGATTTAGAAGCAGATATTTCCCTGTGCTTACTGCTGTTTCTTCCATATGCCGGTAATGGGCTGAAAACGCCTGTTTTGGGACTCTGCAGAGAAAGTGTTTGCAGACTGCTGAATCCACACACGGGTTTAACTCTGGAAGTTGAGTGCACACATTGACAACCGTTCTGTTAGATAGCTGCGTTTTGGATTTAGAAGCAGATATTTCCCTGTGCTTACTGCTGTTTCTTCCATATGCCGGTAATGGGCTGAAAACGCCTGGTTTGGGACTCTGCAGAGAAAGTGTTTGCAGACTGCTGAATCCACACACGGGTTTAACACTGGAAGTTGAGTGCACACATTGACAACCGTTCTGTTAGATAGCTGCGTTTTGGATTTAGAAGCAGATATTTCCCTGTGCTTACTGCTGTTTCTTCCATATGCCGGTAATGGGCTGAAAACGCCTGCTTTGGGACTCTGCAGAGAAAGTGTTTGCAGACTGCTGAATCCACACACGGGTTTAACTCTGGAAGTTGAGTGCACACATTGACAACCGTTCTGTTAGATAGCTGCGTTTTGGATTTAGAAGCAGATATTTCCCTGTGCTTACTGCTGTTTCTTCCATATGCCGGTAATGGGCTGAAAACCCCTGTTTTGGGACTCTGCAGAGAAAGTGTTTGCAGACTGCTGAATCCACACACGGGTTTAACTCTGGAAGTTGAGTGCACACATTGACAACCGTTCTGTTAGATAGCTGCGTTTTGGATTTAGAAGCAGATATTTCCCTGTGCTTACTGCTGTTTCTTCCATATGCCGGTAAAGGGCTGAAAACGCCTGTTTTGGGACTCTGCAGAGAAAGTGTTTGCAGACTGCTGAATCCACACACGGGTTTAACTCTGGAAGTTGAGTGCACACATTGACAACCGTTCTGTTAGATAGCTGCGTTTTGGATTTAGAAGCAGATATTTCCCTGTGCTTACTGCTGTTTCTTCCATATGCCGGTAATGGGCTGAAAACGCCTGCTTTGGGACTCTGCAGAGAAAGTGTTTGCAGACTGCTGAATCCACACACGGGTTTAACTCTGGAAGTTGAGTGTACACATTGACAACCGTTCTGTTAGATAGGTGCGTTTTGGATTTAGAAGCAGATATTTCTCTGTGCTTACTGCTGTTTCTTCCATATGCCGGTAATGGGCTGAAAACGCCTGGTTTGGGACTCTGCAGAGAAAGTGTTTGCAGACTGCTGAATCCACACACGGGTTTAACTCTGGAAGTTGAGTGCACACATTGACAACCGTTCTGTTAGATAGCTGCGTTTTGGATTTAGAAGCAGATATTTCCCTGTGCTTACTGCTGTTTCTTCCATATGCCGGTAATGGGCTGAAAACGCCTGCTTTGGGACTCTGCAGAGAAAGTGTTTGCAGACTGCTGAATCCACACACGGGTTTAACTCTGGAAGTTCAGTGTACACATTGACAACCGTTCTGTTAGATAGGTGCGTTTTGGATTTAGAAGCAGATATTTCCCTGTGCTTACTGCTGTTTCTTCCATATGCCGGTAATGGGCTGAAAACGCCTGCTTTGGGACTCTGCAGAGAAAGTGTTTGCAGACTGCTGAATCCACACACGGGTTTAACTCTGGAAGTTGAGTGCACACATTGACAACCGTTCTGTTAGATAGCTGCGTTTTGGATTTAGAAGCAGATATTTCCCTGTGCTTACTGCTGTTTCTTCCATATGCCGGTAACCGGCTGAAAACGCCTGCTTTGGGACTCTGCAGAGAAAGTGTTTGCAGACTGCTGAATCCACACACGAGTTTAACTCTGGAAGTTGAGTGCACACATTGACAACCGTTCTGTTAGATAGCTGCGTTTTGGATTTAGAAGCAGATATTTCCCTGTGCTTACTGCTGTTTCTTCCATATGCCGGTAATGGGCTGAAAACGCCTGTTTGGGGACTCTGCAGAGAAAGTGTTTGCAGACTGCTGAATCCACGCACGGGTTTATCTCTGGAAGTTGAGTGCACGCATTGACAACCATTCAGTTAGATAGCTGCCTTTTGGTTTTAGAAGCAGTTATTTCTCTTTACAGCATATACTCTCATTCACTCTGGAATTTCCAAACGCAGCTCCTAAAAGATACGGGTTTCTAAGTATAATCAGATATTTCTCTTTACATCTTGTACCCCAGTACACTCTGATATATGCATACGCAGCTCCTGGAAGAAACGTGTTTGTAACTCGCTAAATCTGTGCATATATTGAAGTCTCTTAGGTGAATGAACACACAGCAGAGGAGTTTGAAAAAAACATTTCTTCCATGTTATAGATGCACTGTTAACTGCTATTGCTTTTAGGCTGGTGTTTTCCTGGAAATGTTGTTTTTAGAATTTCCATATAAATGGTTTGTAAACTGCTGCTTAAGTGGAGCAGTTTAATTCGTTAAGTTGAATGCCCTCATTCACAATCATTCTGTTAGCTAGCTCCGTTTTGGTTTTAGAAGCCTGTGTTTCTAGTTACAGCATATACTCCCATTCATTCTGGTATAGCCAAACGCAGCTCCCAGAATAGACGTGTTTCTAAGTCGCTGAATCTAAACATAGATTCAACTCCCTTAGGTGAACGAACACACAGCACAGCAGTTTGAAAGAAACGTTTTATTTGAGTTTTAGACGCAGTCTTATTGCTATTTCTTAGAGGCCGGTATTTTGCTGGGAATGTCTGTTTTAGAATCTGCACAAAAATCTTTTCTAAACTGCTGCATAGAAACAACAGTTTATCTCAATAAGCTGAATGCACACAGTGACAACCATTCTGTTAGATGGCTCCGTGTTTGTTTTAGAACCAGATATTTCACTTTAAACCTTATACTCCAGTACACTCTGGAATATGCAAATGCAGCTCCTGGAAGAAACGTGTTTCTTACTCGCTGAATCTGAATATATACTCAAGACTCTTAGGTGAATGAACACAGAGCAGAGCATTTTGAAGAAAACGTTTCTTCTATGTTATAGATGCAGTCTTACTGCTACTTCTTTTAGGCTGGTGTTTTGCTGCAAATGTTGATTTTAGAATTTGCATATAAAGGGTTTCTAAACTGCTGCCTAAGAAGAGCAGATTAACCCTTTAAGTTGAATGCACACATTCACAACCATTCTGTTAGATAGCTCCGTTTTGGTTTTAGAAACAGATATTTCTCTTTACAGCATTTACTCCCATACACTCTGGAATATCGAAATGCAGCTCCTAGAATAAACGTGTTTCAAACTCGCTGAATCCAAACATAGATTCAACGACCTTTGGTGAACGAACACACTGCAGAGCAGTTTGAAAGAAACGTTCCCTCTGAGTTTTAGACGCAGTCTTACTGCTATTTCTTATAGGCCGGTATTTTGCTGGAAATGTCTGTTTGAGAATCTACACAGAAATGTTTTCTAAACTGCTGCATACAAACAGCAGTTTAGCTCAGTAAGTTGAATGCACACATTGACCACCATTCCATTAGATCATCCGTTTTTCTTTTGGAACGAGACATTTGTCTTTACATCTTATACTCCAGTATACTCTGGAATAGGCAAACACAGCTCCTGGAAGAAACGTGTTGCTAACTAGCTGAATCTGAACATATATTCAAGTCTCTTATATGAATGAACACACAGCAGAGCAGTTTGAAAACAGTTTCTTCCATGTTAAAGATGCAGTCTTACTGCTATTTCCTATAGGCTGGTGTTTTGCTGGAAAGGTCTGCATGAGAATTTGCATATAAAGGGTTTCTAAAGTGCTGCATGAGAAGAGCAGTTTACCTCTTTAAGCCGAAGGCACACATTCACAACCACTCTGCTAGATAGATCCATTTTGGTTTTAAAAACAGATATTTCTCTTTACAGCATATACTCCCATTCAATCTGGAATGTCCAAAGACAACTCCTAGAATAAACGTGTTTCTATCTCGCTGAATCTAAACATAGATTCAACTCCCTTAGGCCAAAGAACACAAGGCCGAGCAGTTTGAAAGAAACGTGTCTTCTGAGTTTTAGACGCAGTCTTAATGCTCTTTCTTATATATGCCGGTACTGGGCCGGAAAGGCCTGTTTTGAGACTCTGCACAGAAAGTGTTTGCAGACTGCTGAATCCACACACGGGTTTAACTCTGGAAGTTGAGTGCACACATTGGCAAACGTTCTGTTAGATAGCTGCGTTTTGGATTTAGAAGCAGATATTTCCCTGTGCTTACTGCTGTTTCTTCCATATGCCGGTAATGGGCTGAAAACGCCTGGTTTGGGACTCTGCAGAGAAAGTGTTTGCAGACTGCTGAATCCACACACGGGTTTAACTCTGGAAGTTGAGTGCACACATTGACAACCGTTCTGTTAGATAGCTGCGTTTTGGATTTAGAAGCAGATATTTCCCTGTGCTTACTGCTGTTTCTTCCATATGCCGGTAATGGGCTGAAAACGCCTGTTTTGGGACTCTGCAGAGAAAGTGTTTGCAGACTGCTGAATCCACACACGGGTTTATCTCTGGAATTTGAGTGCACACATTGACAACCGTTCTGTTAGATAGCTGCGTTTTGGATTTAGAAGCAGATATTTCCCTGTGCTTACTGCTGTTTCTTCCATATGCCGGTAATGGGCTGAAAAGGCCTGTTTGGGGACTCTGCAGAGAAAGTGTTTGCAGACTGCTGAATCCACACACGGGTTTAACTCTGGAAGTTGAGTGCACACATTGACAACCGTTCTGTTAGATAGCTGCGTTTTGGATTTAGAAGCAGATATTTCCCTGTGCTTACTGCTGTTTCTTCCATATGCCGGTAATGGGCTGAAAACGCCTGCTTTGGGACTCTGCAGAGAAAGTGTTTGCAGACTGCTGAATCCACACACGGGTTTAACTCTGGAAGTTGAGTGCACACATTGACAACCGTTCTGTTAGATAGCTGCGTTTTGGATTTAGAAGCAGATATTTCCCTGTGCTTACTGCTGTTTCTTCCATATGCCGGTAAAGGGCTGAAAACGCCTGTTTTGGGACTCTGCAGAGAAAGTGTTTGCAGACTGCTGAATCCACACACGGGTTTAACTCTGGAAGTTGAGTGCACACATTGACAACCGTTCTGTTAGATACCTGCGTTTTGGATTTAGAAGCAGATATTTCCCTGTGCTTACTGCTGTTTCTTCCATATGCCGGTTATGGGCTGAAAACGCCTGCTTTGGGACTCTGCAGAGAAAGTGTTTGCAGACTGCTGAATCCACACACGGGTTTAACTCTGGAAGTTGAGTGCACACATTGACAACCGTTCTGTTAGATAGCTGCGTTTTGGATTTAGAAGCAGATATTTCCCTGTGCTTACTGCTGTTTCTTCCATATGCCGGTAATGGGCTGAAAACGCCTGTTTTGGGACTCTGCAGAGAAAGTGTTTGCAGACTGCTGAATCCACACACGGGTTTAACTCTGGAAGTTGAGTGCACACATTGACAACCGTTCTGTTAGATAGCTGCGTTTTGGATTTAGAAGCAGATATTTCCCTGTGCTTACTGCTGTTTCTTCCATATGCCGGTAATGGGCTGAAAACGCCTGTTTTCGGACTCTGCAGAGAAAGTGTTTGCAGACTGCTGAATCCACACACGGGTTTAACTCTGGAAGTTGAGTGCACACATTGACAACGGTTCTGTTAGATAGCTGCGTTTTGGATTTAGAAGCAGATATTTCCCTGTGCTTACTGCTGTTTCTTCCTTATGCCGGTAATGGGCTGAAAACGCCTGCTTTGGGACTCTGCAGAGAAAGTGTTTGCAGACTGCTGAATCCACACACGGGTTTAACTCTGGAAGTTGAGTGCACACATTGACAACCGTTCTGTTAGATAGCTGCGTTTTGGATTTAGAAGCAGATATTTCCCTGTGCTTACTGCTGTTTCTTCCCTATGCCGGTAATGGGCTGAAAACGCCTGTTTGGGGACTCTGCAGAGAAAGTGTTTGCAGACTGCTGAATCCACACACGGGTTTAACTCTGGAAGTTGAGTGCACACATTGACAACCGTTCTGTTAGATAGCTGCGTTTTGGATTTAGAAGCAGATATTTCCCTGTGCTTACTGCTGTTTCTTCCATATGCCGGTAATGGGCTGAAAACGCCTGCTTTGGGACTCTGCAGAGAAAGTGTTTGCAGACTGCTGAATCCACACACGGGTTTAACTCTGGAAGTTGAGTGCACACATTGACAACCGTTCTGTTAGATAGCTGCGTTTTGGATTTAGAAGCAGATATTTCCCTGTGCTTACTGCTGTTTCTTCCATATGCCAGTAATGGGCTGAAAACGCCTGCTTTGGGACTCTGCAGAGAAAGTGTTTGCAGACTGCTGAATCCACACACGGGTTTAACTCTGGAAGTTGAGTGCACACATTGACAACCGTTCTGTTAGATAGCTGCGTTTTGGATTTAGAAGCAGATATTTCCCTGTGCTTACTGCTGTTTCTTCCATATGCCGGTAATGGGCTGAAAACGCCTGCTTTGGGACTCTGCAGAGAAAGTGTTTGCAGACTGCTGAGTCCACACACGGGTTTAACTCTGGAAGTTGAGTGCACACATTGACAACCGTTCTGTTAGATAGCTGCGTTTTGGATTTAGAAGCAGATATTTCCCTGTGCTTACTGCTGTTTCTTCCATATGCCGGTAATGGGCTGAAAACGCCTGGTTTGGGACTCTGCAGAGAAAGTGTTTGCAGACTGCTGAATCCACACACGGGTTTAACTCTGGAAGTTGAGTGCACACATTGACAACCGTTCTGTTAGATAGCTGCGTTTTGGATTTAGAAGCAGATATTTCCCTGTGCTTACTGCTGTTTCTTCCCTATGCCGGTAATGGGCTGAAAACGCCTGTTTGGGGACTCTGCAGAGAAAGTGTTTGCAGACTGCTGAATCCACACACGGGTTTAACTCTGGAAGTTGAGTGCACACATTGACAACCGTTCTGTTAGATAGCTGCGTTTTGGATTTAGAAGCAGATATTTCCCTGTGCTTACTGCTGTTTCTTCCATATGCCGGTAATGGGCTGAAAAGGCCTGTTTTGGGACTCTGCAGAGAAAGTGTTTGCAGACTGCTGAATCCACACACGGGTTTAACTCTGGAAGTTGAGTGCACACATTGACAACCGTTCTGTTAGATAGCTGCGTTTTGGATTTAGAAGCAGATATTTCCCTGTGCTTACTGCTGTTTCTTCCATATGCCGGTAATGGGCTGAAAACGCCTGTTTTGGGACTCTGCAGAGAAAGTGTTTGCAGACTGCTGAATCCACACACGGGTTTATCTCTGGAAGTTGAGTGCACACATTGACAACCGTTCTGTTAGATAGCTGCGTTTTGGATTTAGAAGCAGATATTTCCCTGTGCTTACTGCTGTTTCTTCCATATGCCGGTAATGGGCTGAAAACGCCTGCTTTGGGACTCTGCAGAGAAAGTGTTTGCAGACTGCTGAATCCACACACGGGTTTAACTCTGGAAGTTGAGTGCACACATTGACAACCGTTCTGTTAGATAGCTGCGTTTTGGATTTAGAAGCAGATATTTCCCTGTGCTTACTGCTGTTTCTTCCATATGCCGGTAAAGGGCTGAAAACGCCTGCTTTGGGACTCTGCAGAGAAAGTGTTTGCAGACTGCTGAATCCACACACGGGTTTACCTCTGGAAGTTGAGTGCACACATTGACAACCGTTCTGTTAGATAGCTGCGTTTTGGATTTAGAAGCAGATATTTCCCTGTGCTTACTGCTGTTTCTTCCATATGCCGGTAATGGGCTGAAAACGCCTGTTTTCGGACTCTGCAGAGAAAGTGTTTGCAGACTGCTGAATCCACACACGGGTTTAACTCTGGAAGTTGAGTGCACACATTGACAACGGTTCTGTTAGATAGCTGCGTTTTGGATTTAGAAGCAGATATTTCCCTGTGCTTACTGCTGTTTCTTCCATATGCCGGTAATGGGCTGAAAACGCCTGCTTTGGGACTCTGCAGAGAAAGTGTTTGCAGACTGCTGAATCCACACACGGGTTTAACTCTGGAAGTTGAGTGCACACATTGACAACCGTTCTGTTAGATAGCTGCGTTTTGGATTTAGAAGCAGATATTTCCCTGTGCTTACTGCTGTTTCTTCCCTATGCCGGTAATGGGCTGAAAACGCCTGTTTGGGGACTCTGCAGAGAAAGTGTTTGCAGACTGCTGAATCCACACACGGGTTTAACTCTGGAAGTTGAGTGCACACATTGACAACCGTTCTGTTAGATAGCTGCGTTTTGGATATAGAAGCAGATATTTCCCTGTGCTTACTGCTGTTTCTTCCATATGCCGGTAATGGGCTGAAAACGCCTGTTTTCGGACTCTGCAGAGAAAGTGTTTGCAGACTGCTGAATCCACACACGGGTTTAACTCTGGAAGTTGAGTGCACACATTGACAACCGTTCTGTTAGATAGCTGCGTTTTGGATTTAGAAGCAGATATTTCCCTGTGCTTACTGCTGTTTCTTCCATATGCCGGTAATGGGCTGAAAACGCCTGCTTTGGGACTCTGCAGAGAAAGTGTTTGCAGACTGCTGAATCCACACACGGGTTTAACTCTGGAAGTTGAGTGCACACATTGACAACCGTTCTGTTAGATAGCTGCGTTTTGGATTTAGAAGCAGATATTTCCCTGTGCTTACTGCTGTTTCTTCCATATGCCGGTAATGGGCTGAAAACGCCTGGTTTGGGACTCTGCAGAGAAAGTGTTTGCAGACTGCTGAATCCACACACGGGTTTAACTCTGGAAGTTGAGTGCACACATTGACAACCGTTCTGTTAGATAGCTGCGTTTTGGATTTAGAAGCAGATATTTCCCTGTGCTTACTGCTGTTTCTTCCATATGCCGGTAACGGGCTGAAAACGCCTGTTTTGGGACTCTGCAGAGAAAGTGTTTGCAGACTGCTGAATCCACACACGGGTTTAACTCTGGAAGTTGAGTGCACACATTGACAACCGTTCTGTTAGATAGCTGCGTTTTGGATTTAGAAGCAGATATTTCCCTGTGCTTACTGCTGTTTCTTCCATATGCCGGTAATGGGCTGAAAACGCCTGTTTTGGGACTCTGCAGAGAAAGTGTTTGCAGACTGCTGAATCCACACACGGGTTTAACTCTGGAAGTTGAGTGCACACATTGACAACCGTTCTGTTAGATAGCTGCGTTTTGGATTTAGAAGCAGATATTTCCCTGTGCTTACTGCTGTTTCTTCCATATGCCGGTAATGGGCTGAAAACGCCTGTTTTGGGACTCTGCAGAGAAAGTGTTTGCAGACTGCTGAATCCACACACGGGTTTAACTCTGGAAGTTGAGTGCACACATTGACAACCGTTCTGTTAGATAGCTGCGTTTTGGATTTAGAAGCAGATATTTCCCTGTGCTTACTGCTGTTTCTTCCATATGCCGATAATGGGCTGAAAAGGCCTGTTTTGGGACTCTGCAGAGAAAGTGTTTGCAGACTGCTGAATCCACACACGGGTTTAACTCTGGAAGTTGAGTGCACACATTGACAACCGTTCTGTTAGATAGCTGCGTTTTGGATTTAGAAGCAGATATTTCCCTGTGCTTACTGCTGTTTCTTCCATATGCCGGTAATGGGCTGAAAACGCCTGTTTTGGGACTCTGCAGAGAAAGTGTTTGCAGACTGCTGAATCCACACACGGGTTTAACTCTGGAAGTTGAGTGCACACATTGACAACCGTTCTGTTAGATAGCTGCGTTTTGGATTTAGAAGCAGATATTTCCCTGTGCTTACTGCTGTTTCTTCCATATGCCGGTAATGGGCTGAAAACGCCTGCTTTGGGACTCTGCAGAGAAAGTGTTTGCAGACTGCTGAATCCACACACGGGTTTAACTCTGGAAGTTGAGTGCACACATTGACAGCTGTTCTGTTAGATAGCTGCGTTTTGGATTTAGAAGCAGATATTTCCCTGTGCTTACTGCTGTTTCTTCCATATGCCGGTAATGGGCTGAAAACGCCTGGTTTGGGACTCTGCAGAGAAAGTGTTTGCAGACTGCTGAATCCACACACGGGTTTAACTCTGGAAGTTGAGTGCACACATTGACAACCGTTCTGTTAGATAGCTGCGTTTTGGATTTAGAAGCAGATATTTCCCTGTGCTTACTGCTGTTTCTTCCATATGCCGGTAATGGGCTGAAAAGGCCTGCTTTGGGACTCTGCAGAGAAAGTGTTTGCAGACTGCTGAATCCACACACGGGTTTAACTCTGGAAGTTGAGTGCACACATTGACAACCGTTCTGTTAGATAGCTGCGTTTTGGATTTAGAAGCAGATATTTCCCTGTGCTTACTGCTGTTTCTTCCATATGCCGGTAATGGGCTGAAAACGCCTGTTTTGGGACTCTGCAGAGAAAGTGTTTGCAGACTGCTGAATCCACACACGGGTTTAACTCTGGAAGTTGAGTGCACACATTGACAACCGTTCTGTTAGATAGCTGCGTTTTGGATTTAGAAGCAGATATTTCCCTGTGCTTACTGCTGTTTCTTCCATATGCCAGTAATGGGCTGAAAACGCCTGCTTTGGGACTCTGCAGAGAAAGTGTTTGCAGACTGCTGAATCCACACACGGGTTTAACTCTGGAAGTTGAGTGCACACATTGACAACCGTTCTGTTAGATAGCTGCGTTTTGGATTTAGAAGCAGATATTTCCCTGTGCTTACTGCTGTTTCTTCCATATGCCGGTAATGGGCTGAAAACGCCTGCTTTGGGACTCTGCAGAGAAAGTGTTTGCAGACTGCTGAATCCACACACGGGTTTAACTCTGGAAGTTGAGTGCACACATTGACAACCGTTCTGTTAGATAGCTGCGTTTTGGATTTAGAAGCAGATATTTCCCTGTGCTTACTGCTGTTTCTTCCATATGCCGGTAATGGGCTGAAAACGCCTGGTTTGGGACTCTGCAGAGAAAGTGTTTGCAGACTGCTGAATCCACACACGGGTTTAACTCTGGAAGTTGAGTGCACACATTGACAACCGTTCTGTTAGATAGCTGCGTTTTGGATTTAGAAGCAGATATTTCCCTGTGCTTACTGCTGTTTCTTCCCTATGCCGGTAATGGGCTGAAAACGCCTGTTTGGGGACTCTGCAGAGAAAGTGTTTGCAGACTGCTGAATCCACACACGGGTTTAACTCTGGAAGTTGAGTGCACACATTGACAACCGTTCTGTTAGATAGCTGCGTTTTGGATTTAGAAGCAGATATTTCCCTGTGCTTACTGCTGTTTCTTCCATATGCCGGTAATGGGCTGAAAACGCCTGTTTTGGGACTCTGCAGAGAAAGTGTTTGCAGACTGCTGAATCCACACACGGGTTTATCTCTGGAAGTTGAGTGCACACATTGACAACCGTTCTGTTAGATAGCTGCGTTTTGGATTTAGAAGCAGATATTTCCCTGTGCTTACTGCTGTTTCTTCCATATGCCGGTAATGGGCTGAAAACGCCTGCTTTGGGACTCTGCAGAGAAAGTGTTTGCAGACTGCTGAATCCACACACGGGTTTAACTCTGGAAGTTGAGTGCACACATTGACAACCGTTCTGTTAGATAGCTGCGTTTTGGATTTAGAAGCAGATATTTCCCTGTGCTTACTGCTGTTTCTTCCATATGCCGGTAAAGGGCTGAAAACGCCTGCTTTGGGACTCTGCAGAGAAAGTGTTTGCAGACTGCTGAATCCACACACGGGTTTAACTCTGGAAGTTGAGTGCACACATTGACAACCGTTCTGTTAGATAGCTGCGTTTTGGATTTAGAAGCAGATATTTCCCTGTGCTTACTGCTGTTTATCCATATGCCGGTAATGGGCTGAAAACGCCTGTTTTCGGACTCTGCAGAGAAAGTGTTTGCAGACTGCTGAATCCACACACGGGTTTAACTCTGGAAGTTGAGTGCACACATTGACAACGGTTCTGTTAGATAGCTGCGTTTTGGATTTAGAAGCAGATATTTCCCTGTGCTTACTGCTGTTTCTTCCATATGCCGGTAATGGGCTGAAAACGCCTGCTTTGGGACTCTGCAGAGAAAGTGTTTGCAGACTGCTGAATCCACACACGGGTTTAACTCTGGAAGTTGAGTGCACACATTGACAACCGTTCTGTTAGATAGCTGCGTTTTGGATTTAGAAGCAGATATTTCCCTGTGCTTACTGCTGTTTCTTCCCTATGCCGGTAATGGGCTGAAAACGCCTGTTTGGGGACTCTGCAGAGAAAGTGTTTGCAGACTGCTGAATCCACACACGGGTTTAACTCTGGAAGTTGAGTGCACACATTGACAACCGTTCTGTTAGATAGCTGCGTTTTGGATATAGAAGCAGATATTTCCCTGTGCTTACTGCTGTTTCTTCCATATGCCGGTAATGGGCTGAAAACGCCTGTTTTCGGACTCTGCAGAGAAAGTGTTTGCAGACTGCTGAATCCACACACGGGTTTAACTCTGGAAGTTGAGTGCACACATTGACAACCGTTCTGTTAGATAGCTGCGTTTTGGATTTAGAAGCAGATATTTCCCTGTGCTTACTGCTGTTTCTTCCATATGCCGGTAATGGGCTGAAAACGCCTGCTTTGGGACTCTGCAGAGAAAGTGTTTGCAGACTGCTGAATCCACACACGGGTTTAACTCTGGAAGTTGAGTGCACACATTGACAACCGTTCTGTTAGATAGCTGCGTTTTGGATTTAGAAGCAGATATTTCCCTGTGCTTACTGCTGTTTCTTCCATATGCCGGTAATGGGCTGAAAACGCCTGGTTTGGGACTCTGCAGAGAAAGTGTTTGCAGACTGCTGAATCCACACACGGGTTTAACTCTGGAAGTTGAGTGCACACATTGACAACCGTTCTGTTAGATAGCTGCGTTTTGGATTTAGAAGCAGATATTTCCCTGTGCTTACTGCTGTTTCTTCCATATGCCGGTAACGGGCTGAAAACGCCTGTTTTGGGACTCTGCAGAGAAAGTGTTTGCAGACTGCTGAATCCACACACGGGTTTAACTCTGGAAGTTGAGTGCACACATTGACAACCGTTCTGTTAGATAGCTGCGTTTTGGATTTAGAAGCAGATATTTCCCTGTGCTTACTGCTGTTTCTTCCATATGCCGGTAATGGGCTGAAAACGCCTGGTTTGGGACTCTGCAGAGAAAGTGTTTGCAGACTGCTGAATCCACACACGGGTTTAACTCTGGAAGTTGAGTGCACACATTGACAACCGTTCTGTTAGATAGCTGCGTTTTGGATTTAGAAGCAGATATTTCCCTGTGCTTACTGCTGTTTCTTCCATATGCCGGTAATGGGCTGAAAACGCCTGTTTTGGGACTCTGCAGAGAAAGTGTTTGCAGACTGCTGAATCCACACACGGGTTTAACTCTGGAAGTTGAGTGCACACATTGACAACCGTTCTGTTAGATAGCTGCGTTTTGGATTTAGAAGCAGATATTTCCCTGTGCTTACTGCGGTTTCTTCCATATGCCGATAATGGGCTGAAAAGGCCTGTTTTGGGACTCTGCAGAGAAAGTGTTTGCAGACTGCTGAATCCACACACGGGTTTAACTCTGGAAGTTGAGTGCACACATTGACAACCGTTCTGTTAGATAGCTGCGTTTTGGATTTAGAAGCAGATATTTCCCTGTGCTTACTGCTGTTTCTTCCATATGCCGGTAATGGGCTGAAAACGCCTGTTTTGGGACTCTGCAGAGAAAGTGTTTGCAGACTGCTGAATCCACACACGGGTTTAACTCTGGAAGTTGAGTGCACACATTGACAACCGTTCTGTTAGATAGCTGCGTTTTGGATTTAGAAGCAGATATTTCCCTGTGCTTACTGCTGTTTCTTCCATATGCCGGTAATGGGCTGAAAACGCCTGCTTTGGGACTCTGCAGAGAAAGTGTTTGCAGACTGCTGAATCCACACACGGGTTTAACTCTGGAAGTTGAGTGCACACATTGACAGCCGTTCTGTTAGATAGCTGCGTTTTGGATTTAGAAGCAGATATTTCCCTGTGCTTACTGCTGTTTCTTCCATATGCCGGTAATGGGCTGAAAACGCCTGCTTTGGGACTCTGCAGAGAAAGTGTTTGCAGACTGCTGAATCCACACACGGGTTTAACTCTGGAAGTTGAGTGCACACATTGACAACCGTTCTGTTAGATAGCTGCGTTTTGGATTTAGAAGCAGATATTTCCCTGTGCTTACTGCTGTTTCTTCCATATGCCGGTAATGGGCTGAAAAGGCCTGCTTTGGGACTCTGCAGAGAAAGTGTTTGCAGACTGCTGAATCCACACACGGGTTTAACTGTGGAAGTTGAGTGCACACATTGACAACCGTTCTGTTAGATAGCTGCGTTTTGGATTTAGAAGCAGATATTTCCCTGTGCTTACTGCTGTTTCTTCCATATGCCGGTAATGGGCTGAAAACGCCTGTTTTGGGACTCTGCAGAGAAAGTGTTTGCAGACTGCTGAATCCACACACGGGTTTAACTCTGGAAGTTGAGTGCACACATTGACAACCGTTCTGTTAGATAGCTGCGTTTTGGATTTAGAAGCAGATATTTCCCTGTGCTTACTGCTGTTTCTTCCCTATGCCGGTAATGGGCTGAAAACGCCTGTTTGGGGACTCTGCAGAGAAAGTGTTTGCAGACTGCTGAATCCACACACGGGTTTAACTCTGGAAGTTGAGTGCACACATTGACAACCGTTCTGTTAGATAGCTGCGTTTTGGATTTAGAAGCAGATATTTCCCTGTGCTTACTGCTGTTTCTTCCATATGCCGGTAATGGGCTGAAAACGCCTGTTTTCGGACTCTGCAGAGAAAGTGTTTGCAGACTGCTGAATCCACACACGGGTTTAACTCTGGAAGTTGAGTGCACACATTGACAACCGTTCTGTTAGATAGCTGCGTTTTGGATTTAGAAGCAGATATTTCCCTGTGCTTACTGCTGTTTCTTCCATATGCCGGTAATGGGCTGAAAACGCCTGCTTTGGGACTCTGCAGAGAAAGTGTTTGCAGACTGCTGAATCCACACACGGGTTTAACTCTGGAAGTTGAGTGCACACATTGACAACCGTTCTGTTAGATAGCTGCGTTTTGGATTTAGAAGCAGATATTTCCCTGTGCTTACTGCTGTTTCTTCCCTATGCCGGTAATGGGCTGAAAACGCCTGTTTGGGGACTCTGCAGAGAAAGTGTTTGCAGACTGCTGAATCCACACACGGGTTTAACTCTGGAAGTTGAGTGCACACATTGACAACCGTTCTGTTAGATAGCTGCGTTTTGGATTTAGAAGCAGATATTTCCCTGTGCTTACTGCTGTTTCTTCCATATGCCGGTAATGGGCTGAAAACGCCTGTTTTCGGAGTCTGCAGAGAAAGTGTTTGCAGACTGCTGAATCCACACACGGGTTTAACTCTGGAAGTTGAGTGCACACATTGACAACCGTTCTGTTAGATAGCTGCGTTTTGGATTTAGAAGCAGATATTTCCCTGTGCTTACTGCTGTTTCTTCCATATGCCGGTAATGGGCTGAAAACGCCTGCTTTGGGACTCTGCAGAGAAAGTGTTTGCAGACTGCTGAATCCACACACGGGTTTAACTCTGGAAGTTGAGTGCACACATTGACAACCGTTCTGTTAGATAGCTGCGTTTTGGATTTAGAAGCAGATATTTCCCTGTGCTTACTGCTGTTTCTTCCATATGCCGGTAATGGGCTGAAAACGCCTGTTTTGGGACTCTGCAGAGAAAGTGTTTGCAGACTGCTGAATCCACACACGGGTTTAACTCTGGAAGTTGAGTGCACACATTGACAACCGTTCTGTTAGATAGCTGCGTTTTGGATTTAGAAGCAGATATTTCCCTGGGCTTACTGCTGTTTCTTCCATATGCCGGTAATGGGCTGAAAACCCCTGTTTTGGGACTCTGCAGAGAAAGTGTTTGCAGACTGCTGAATCCACACACGGGTTTAACTCTGGAAGTTGAGTGCACACATTGACAACCGTTCTGTTAGATAGCTGCGTTTTGGATTTAGAAGCAGATATTTCCCTGTGCTTACTGCTGTTTCTTCCATATGCCGGTAATGGGCTGAAAACGCCTGTTTTGGGACTCTGCAGAGAAAGTGTTTGCAGACTGCTGAATCCACACACGGGTTTAACTCTGGAAGTTGAGTGCACACATTGACAACCGTTCTGTTAGATAGCTGCGTTTTGGATTTAGAAGCAGATATTTCCCTGTGCTTACTGCTGTTTCTTCCATATGCCGGTAATGGGCTGAAAACGCCTGTTTTGGGACTCTGCAGGGAAAGTGTTTGCAGACTGCTGAATCCACACACGGGTTTAACTCTGGAAGTTGAGTGCACACATTGACAACCGTTCTGTTAGATAGCTGCGTTTTGGATTTAGAAGCAGATATTTCCCTGTGCTTACTGCTGTTTCTTCCCTATGCCGGTAATGGGCTGAAAAGGCCTGTTTTGGGACTCTGCAGAGAAAGTGTTTGCAGACTGCTGAATCCACACACGGGTTTAACTCTGGAAGTTGAGTGCACACATTGACAACCGTTCTGTTAGATAGCTGCGTTTTGGATTTAGAAGCAGATATTTCCCTGTGCTTACTGCTGTTTCTTCCATATGCCGGTAATGGGCTGAAAACGCCTGTTTTGGGACTCTGCAGAGAAAGTGTTTGCAGACTGCTGAATCCACACACGGGTTTAACTCTGGAAGTTGAGTGCACACATTGACAACCGTTCTGTTAGATAGCTGCGTTTTGGATTTAGAAGCAGATATTTCCCTGTGCTTACTGCTGTTTCTTCCATATGCCGGTAATGGGCTGAAAACGCCTGCTTTGGGACTCTGGAGAGAAAGTGTTTGCAGACTGCTGAATCCACACACGGGTTTAACTCTGGAAGTTGAGTGCACACATTGACAGCCGTTCTGTTAGATAGCTGCGTTTTGGATTTAGAAGCAGATATTTCCCTGTGCTTACTGCTGTTTCTTCCATATGCCGGTAATGGGCTGAAAACGCCTGCTTTGGGACTCTGCAGAGAAAGTGTTTGCAGACTGCTGAATCCACACACGGGTTTAACTCTGGAAGTTGAGTGCACACATTGACAACCGTTCTGTTAGATAGCTGCGTTTTGGATTTAGAAGCAGATATTTCCCTGTGCTTACTGCTGTTTCTTCCATATGCCGGTAATGGGCTGAAAACGCCTGCTTTGGGACTCTGCAGAGAAAGTGTTTGCAGACTGCTGAATCCACACACGGGTTTAACTCTGGAACTTGAGTGCACACATTGACAACCGTTCTGTTAGATAGCTGCGTTTTGGATTTAGAAGCAGATATTTCCCTGTGCTTACTGCTGTTTCTTCCATATGCCGGTAATGGGCTGAAAACGCCTGTTTTGGGACTCTGCAGAGAAAGTGTTTGCAGACTGCTGAATCCACACACGGGTTTAACTCTGGAAGTTGAGTGCACACATTGACAACCGTTCTGTTAGATAGCTGCGTTTTGGATTTAGAAGCAGATATTTCCCTGTGCTTACTGCTGTTTCTTCCCTATGCCGGTAATGGGCTGAAAACGCCTGTTTGGGGACTCTGCAGAGAAAGTGTTTGCAGACTGCTGAATCCACTCACGGGTTTAACTCTGGAAGTTGAGTGCACACATTGACAACCGTTCTGTTAGATAGCTGCGTTTTGGATTTAGAAGCAGATATTTCCCTGTGCTTACTGCTGTTTCTTCCATATGCCGGTAATGGGCTGAAAACGACTGTTTTCGGACTCTGCAGAGAAAGTGTTTGCAGACTGCTGAATCCACACACGGGTTTAACTCTGGAAGTTGAGTGCACACATTGACAACCGTTCTGTTAGATAGCTGCGTTTTGGATTTAGAAGCAGATATTTCCCTGTGCTTACTGCTGTTTCTTCCATATGCCGGTAATGGGCTGAAAACGCCTGCTTTGGGACTCTGCAGAGAAAGTGTTTGCAGACTGCTGAATCCACACACGGGTTTAACTCTGGAAGTTGAGTGCACACATTGACAACCGTTCTGTTAGAT
Organism: Aotus nancymaae; assembly: GCF_030222135.1. Taxonomy (NCBI): domain Eukaryota; kingdom Metazoa; phylum Chordata; class Mammalia; order Primates; family Aotidae; genus Aotus; species Aotus nancymaae. Next base: position 102,927 of record NW_026989099.1, read on the forward strand.
AGCTGCGTTTTGGATTTAGAAGCAGATATTTCCCTGTGCTTACTGCTGTTTCTTCCATATGCCGGTAATGGGCTGAAAACGCCTGTTTTGGGACTCTGCAGAGAAAGTGTTTGCAGATTGCTGAATCCACACACGGGTTTATCTCTGGAAGTTGAGTGCACACATTGACAACCGTTCTGTTAGATAGCTGCGTTTTGGATTTAGAAGCAGATATTTCCCTGTGCTTACTGCTGTTTCTTCCCTATGCCGGTAATGGGCTGAAAACGCCTGCTTTGGGACTCTGCAGAGAAAGTGTTTGCAGACTGCTGAATCCACACACGGGTTTAACTCTGGAAGTTGAGTGCACACATTGACAACCGTTCTGTTAGATAGCTGCGTTTTGGATTTAGAAGCAGATATTTTCCTGTGCTTACTGCTGTTTCTTCCATATGCCGGTAAAGGGCTGAAAACGCCTGTTTTGGGACTCTGCAGAGAAAGTGTTTGCAGACTGCTGAATCCACACACGGGTTTAACTCTGGAAGTTGAGTGCACACATTGACAACCGTTCTGTTAGATAGCTGCGTTTTGGATTTAGAAGCAGATATTTCCCTGTGCTTACTGCTGTTTCTTCCATATGCCGGTAATGGGCTGAAAACGCCTGTTTTGGGACTCTGCAGAGAAAGTGTTTGCAGACTGCTGAATCCACACACGGGTTTAACTCTGGAAGTTGAGTGCACACATTGACAACCGTTCTGTTAGATAGCTGCGTTTTGGATTTAGAAGCAGATATTTCCCTGTGCTTACTGCTGTTTCTTCCATATGCCGGTAATGGGCTGAAAACGCCTGGTTTGGGACTCTGCAGAGAAAGTGTTTGCAGACTGCTGAATCCACACACGGGTTTAACTCTGGAAGTTGAGTGCACACATTGACAACCGTTCTGTTAGATAGCTGCGTTTTGGATTTAGAAGCAGATATTTCCCTGTGCTTACTGCTGTTTCTTCCATATGCCGGTAATGGGCTGAAAACGCCTGTTTTGGGACTCTGCAGAGAAAGTGTTTGCAGACTGCTGAATCCACACACGGGTTTAACTCTGGAAGTTGAGTGCACACATTGACAACCGTTCTGTTAGATAGCTGCGTTTTGGATTTAGAAGCAGATATTTCCCTGTGCTTACTGCTGTTTCTTCCATATGCCGGTAATGGGCTGAAAACGCCTGTTTTGGGACTCTGCAGAGAAAGTGTTTGCAGACTGCTGAATCCACACACGGGTTTAACTCTGGAAGTTGAGTGCACACATTGACAACCGTTCTGTTAGATAGCTGCGTTTTGGATTTAGAAGCAGATATTTCCCTGTGCTTACTGCTGTTTCTTCCATATGCCGGTAATGGGCTGAAAACCCCTGTTTTGGGACTCTGCAGAGAAAGTGTTTGCAGACTGCTGAATCCACACACGGGTTTAACTCTGGAAGTTGAGTGCACACATTGACAACCGTTCTGTTAGATAGCTGCGTTTTGGATTTAGAAGCAGATATTTCCCTGGGTTTACTGCTGTTTCTTCCATATGCCGGTAATGGGCTGAAAACGCCTGTTTTGGGACTCTGCAGAGAAAGTGTTTGCAGACTGCTGAATCCACACACGGGTTTAACTCTGGAAGTTGAGTGCACACATTGACAACCGTTCTGTTAGATAGCTGCGTTTTGGATTTAGAAGCAGATATTTCCCTGTGCTTACTGCTGTTTCTTCCATATGCCGATAATGGGCTGAAAAGGCCTGTTTTGGGACTCTGCAGAGAAAGTGTTTGCAGACTGCTGAATCCACACACGGGTTTAACTCTGGAAGTTGAGTGCACACATTGACAACCGTTCTGTTAGATAGCTGCGTTTTGGATTTAGAAGCAGATATTTCCCTGTGCTTACTGCTGTTTCTTCCATATGCCGGTAATGGGCTGAAAACGCCTGTTTTGGGACTCTGCAGAGAAAGTGTTTGCAGACTGCTGAATCCACACACGGGTTTAACTCTGGAAGTTGAGTGCACACATTGACAACCGTTCTGTTAGATAGCTGCGTTTTGGATTTAGAAGCAGATATTTCCCTGTGCTTACTGCTGTTTCTTCCATATGCCGGTAATGGGCTGAAAACGCCTGCTTTGGGACTCTGCAGAGAAAGTGTTTGCAGACTGCTGAATCCACACACGGGTTTAACTCTGGAAGTTGAGTGCACACATTGACAGCCGTTCTGTTAGATAGCTGCGTTTTGGATTTAGAAGCAGATATTTCCCTGTGCTTACTGCTGTTTCTTCCATATGCCGGTAATGGGCTGAAAACGCCTGCTTTGGGACTCTGCAGAGAAAGTGTTTGCAGACTGCTGAATCCACACACGGGTTTACCTCTGGAAGTTGAGTGCACACATTGACAACCGTTCTGTTAGATAGCTGCGTTTTGGATTTAGAAGCAGATATTTCCCTGGGCTTACTGCTGTTTCTTCCATATGCCGGTAATGGGCTGAAAACGCCTGTTTTGGGACTCTGCAGAGAAAGTGTTTGCAGACTGCTGAATCCACACACGGGTTTATCTCTGGAAGTTGAGTGCACACATTGACAACCGTTCTGTTAGATAGCTGCGTTTTGGATTTAGAAGCAGATATTTCCCTGTGCTTACTGCTGTTTCTTCCATATGCCGATAATGGGCTGAAAAGGCCTGTTTTGGGACTCTGCAGAGAAAGTGTTTGCAGACTGCTGAATCCACACACGGGTTTAACTCTGGAAGTTGAGTGCACACATTGACAACCGTTCTGTTAGATAGCTGCGTTTTGGATTTAGAAGCAGATATTTCCCTGTGCTTACTGCTGTTTCTTCCATATGCCGGTAATGGGCTGAAAACGCCTGTTTTGGGACTCTGCAGAGAAAGTGTTTGCAGACTGCTGAATCCACACACGGGTTTAACTCTGGAAGTTGAGTGCACACATTGACAACCGTTCTGTTAGATAGCTGCGTTTTGGATTTAGAAGCAGATATTTCCCTGTGCTTACTGCTGTTTCTTCCATATGCCGGTAATGGGCTGAAAACGCCTGCTTTGGGACTCTGCAGAGAAAGTGTTTGCAGACTGCTGAATCCACACACGGGTTTAACTCTGGAAGTTGAGTGCACACATTGACAGCCGTTCTGTTAGATAGCTGCGTTTTGGATTTAGAAGCAGATATTTCCCTGTGCTTACTGCTGTTTCTTCCATATGCCGGTAATGGGCTGAAAACGCCTGCTTTGGGACTCTGCAGAGAAAGTGTTTGCAGACTGCTGAATCCACACACGGGTTTAACTCTGGAAGTTGAGTGCACACATTGACAACCGTTCTGTTAGATAGCTGCGTTTTGGATTTAGAAGCAGATATTTCCCTGTGCTTACTGCTGTTTCTTCCATATGCCGGTAGTGGGCTGAAAACGCCTGTTTTCGGACTCTGCAGAGAAAGTGTTTGCAGACTGCTGAATCCACACACGGGTTTAACTCTGGAAGTTGAGTGCACACATTGACAACCGTTCTGTTAGATAGCTGCGTTTTGGATTTAGAAGCAGATATTTCCCTGTGCTTACTGCTGTTTCTTCCATATGCCGGTAATGGGCTGAAAACGCCTGTTTTGGGACTCTGCAGAGAAAGTGTTTGCAGACTGCTGAATCCACACACGGGTTTAACTCTGGAAGTTGAGTGCACACATTGACAACCGTTCTGTTAGATAGCTGCGTTTTGGATTTAGAAGCAGATATTTCCCTGTGCTTACTGCTGTTTCTTCCCTATGCCGGTAATGGGCTGAAAACGCCTGTTTGGGGACTCTGCAGAGAAAGTGTTTGCAGACTGCTGAATCCACACACGGGTTTAACTCTGGAAGTTGAGTGCACACATTGACAACCGTTCTGTTAGATAGCTGCGTTTTGGATTTAGAAGCAGATATTTCCCTGTGCTTACTGCTGTTTCTTCCATATGCCGGTAATGGGCTGAAAACGCCTGTTTTCGGACTCTGCAGAGAAAGTGTTTGCAGACTGCTGAATCCACACACGGGTTTAACTCTGGAAGTTGAGTGCACACATTGACAACCGTTCTGTTAGATAGCTGCGTTTTGGATTTAGAAGCAGATATTTCCCTGTGCTTACTGCTGTTTCTTCCATATGCCGGTAATGGGCTGAAAACGCCTGCTTTGGGACTCTGCAGAGAAAGTGTTTGCAGACTGCTGAATCCACACACGGGTTTAACTCTGGAAGTTGAGTGCACACATTGACAACCGTTCTGTTAGATAGCTGCGTTTTGGATTTAGAAGCAGATATTTCCCTGTGCTTACTGCTGTTTCTTCCCTATGCCGGTAATGGGCTGAAAACGCCTGTTTGGGGACTCTGCAGAGAAAGTGTTTGCAGACTGCTGAATCCACACACGGGTTTAACTCTGGAAGTTGAGTGCACACATTGACAACCGTTCTGTTAGATAGCTGCGTTTTGGATTTAGAAGCAGATATTTCCCTGTGCTTACTGCTGTTTCTTCCCTATGCCGGTAATGGGCTGAAAACGCCTGTTTGGGGACTCTGCAGAGAAAGTGTTTGCAGACTGCTGAATCCACACACGGGTTTAACTCTGGAAGTTGAGTGCACACATTGACAACCGTTCTGTTAGATAGCTGCGTTTTGGATTTAGAAGCAGATATTTCCCTGTGCTTACTGCTGTTTCTTCCATATGCCGGTAATGGGCTGAAAACGCCTGTTTTCGGACTCTGCAGAGAAAGTGTTTGCAGACTGCTGAATCCACACACGGGTTTAACTCTGGAAGTTGAGTGCACACATTGACAACCGTTCTGTTAGATAGCTGCGTTTTGGATTTAGAAGCAGATATTTCCCTGTGCTTACTGCTGTTTCTTCCATATGCCGGTAATGGGCTGAAAACGCCTGCTTTGGGACTCTGCAGAGAAAGTGTTTGCAGACTGCTGAATCCACACACGGGTTTAACTCTGGAAGTTGAGTGCACACATTGACAACCGTTCTGTTAGATAGCTGCGTTTTGGATTTAGAAGCAGATATTTCCCTGTGCTTACTGCTGTTTCTTCCCTATGCCGGTAATGGGCTGAAAACGCCTGTTTGGGGACTCTGCAGAGAAAGTGTTTGCAGACTGCTGAATCCACACACGGGTTTAACTCTGGAAGTTGAGTGCACACATTGACAACCGTTCTGTTAGATAGCTGCGTTTTGGATTTAGAAGCAGATATTTCCCTGTGCTTACTGCTGTTTCTTCCATATGCCGGTAATGGGCTGAAAACGCCTGTTTTCGGACTCTGCAGAGAAAGTGTTTGCAGACTGCTGAATCCACACACGGGTTTAACTCTGGAAGTTGAGTGCACACATTGACAACCGTTCTGTTAGATAGCTGCGTTTTGGATTTAGAAGCAGATATTTCCCTGTGCTTACTGCTGTTTCTTCCATATGCCGGTAATGGGCTGAAAACGCCTGCTTTGGGACTCTGCAGAGAAAGTGTTTGCACACTGCTGAATCCACACACGGGTTTAACTCTGGAAGTTGAGTGCACACATTGACAACCGTTCTGTTAGATAGCTGCGTTTTGGATTTAGAAGCAGATATTTCCCTGTGCTTACTGCTGTTTCTTCCATATGCCGGTAATGGGCTGAAAACGCCTGTTTTGGGACTCTGCAGAGAAAGTGTTTGCAGACTGCTGAATCCACACACGGGTTTAACTCTGGAAGTTGAGTGCACACATTGACAACCGTTCTGTTAGATAGCTGCGTTTTGGATTTAGAAGCAGATATTTCCCTGTGCTTACTGCTGTTTCTTCCATATGCCGGTAATGGGCTGAAAACGCCTGTTTTGGGACTCTGCAGAGAAAGTGTTTGCAGACTGCTGAATCCACACACGGGTTTAACTCTGGAAGTTGAGTGCACACATTGACAACCGTTCTGTTAGATAGCTGCGTTTTGGATTTAGAAGCAGATATTTCCCTGTGCTTACTGCTGTTTCTTCCATATGCCGGTAATGGGCTGAAAAGGCCTGTTTTGGGACTCTGCAGAGAAAGTGTTTGCAGACTGCTGAATCCACACACGGGTTTAACTCTGGAAGTTGAGTGCACACATTGACAACCGTTCTGTTAGATAGCTGCGTTTTGGATTTAGAAGCAGATATTTCCCTGTGCTTACTGCTGTTTCTTCCATATGCCGGTAATGGGCTGAAAACGCCTGTTTTGGGACTCTGCAGAGAAAGTGTTTGCAGACTGCTGAATCCACACACGGGTTTAACTCTGGAAGTTGAGTGCACACATTGACAACCGTTCTGTTAGATAGCTGCGTTTTGGATTTAGAAGCAGATATTTCCCTGTGCTTACTGCTGTTTCTTCCCTATGCCGGTAATGGGCTGAAAAGGCCTGTTTTGGGACTCTGCAGAGAAAGTGTTTGCAGACTGCTGAATCCACACACGGGTTTAACTCTGGAAGTTGAGTGCACACATTGACAACCGTTCTGTTAGATAGCTGCGTTTTGGATTTAGAAGCAGATATTTCCCTGTGCTTACTGCTGTTTCTTCCATATGCCGGTAATGGGCTGAAAACGCCTGTTTTGGGACTCTGCAGAGAAAGTGTTTGCAGACTGCTGAATCCACACACGGGTTTAACTCTGGAAGTTGAGTGCACACATTGACAACCGTTCTGTTAGATAGCTGCGTTTTGGATTTAGAAGCAGATATTTCCCTGTGCTTACTGCTGTTTCTTCCATATGCCGGTAATGGGCTGAAAACGCCTGCTTTGGGACTCTGCAGAGAAAGTGTTTGCAGACTGCTGAATCCACACACGGGTTTAACTCTGGAAGTTGAGTGCACACATTGACAGCCGTTCTGTTAGATAGCTGCGTTTTGGATTTAGAAGCAGATATTTCCCTGTGCTTACTGCTGTTTCTTCCATATGCCGGTAATGGGCTGAAAACGCCTGCTTTGGGACTCTGCAGAGAAAGTGTTTGCAGACTGCTGAATCCACACACGAGTTTAACTCTGGAAGTTGAGTGCACACATTGACAACCGTTCTGTTAGATAGCTGCGTTTTGGATTTAGAAGCAGATATTTCCCTGTGCTTACTGCTGTTTCTTCCATATGCCGGTAATGGGCTGAAAACGCCTGCTTTGGGACTCTGCAGAGAAAGTGTTTGCAGACTGCTGAATCCACACACGGGTTTAACTCTGGAAGTTGAGTGCACACATTGACAACCGTTCTGTTAGATAGCTGCGTTTTGGATTTAGAAGCAGATATTTCCCTGTGCTTACTGCTGTTTCTTCCATATGCCGGTAATGGGCTGAAAACGCCTGTTTTGGGACTCTGCAGAGAAAGTGTTTGCAGACTGCTGAATCCACACACGGGTTTAACTCTGGAAGTTGAGTGCACACATTGACAACCGTTCTGTTAGATAGCTGCGTTTTGGATTTAGAAGCAGATATTTCCCTGTGCTTACTACTGTTTCTTCCCTATGCCGGTAATGGGCTGAAAACGCCTGTTTGGGGACTCTGCAGAGAAAGTGTTTGCAGACTGCTGAATCCACACACGGGTTTAACTCTGGAAGTTGAGTGCACACATTGACAACCGTTCTGTTAGATAGCTGCGTTTTGGATTTAGAAGCAGATATTTCCCTGTGCTTACTGCTGTTTCTTCCATATGCCGGTAATGGGCTGAAAACGCCTGTTTTCGGACTCTGCAGAGAAAGTGTTTGCAGACTGCTGAATCCACACACGGGTTTAACTCTGGAAGTTGAGTGCACACATTGACAACCGTTCTGTTAGATAGCTGCGTTTTGGATTTAGAAGCAGATATTTCCCTGTGCTTACTGCTGTTTCTTCCATATGCCGGTAATGGGCTGAAAACGCCTGCTTTGGGACTCTGCAGAGAAAGTGATTGAAGACTGCTGAATCCACACACGGGTTTAACTCTGGAAGTTGAGTGCACACATTGACAACCGTTCTGTTAGATAGCTGCGTTTTGGATTTAGAAGCAGATATTTCCCTGTGCTTACTGCTGTTTCTTCCATATGCCGGTAATGGGCTGAAAACGCCTGTTTTGGGACTCTGCAGAGAAAGTGTTTGCAGACTGCTGAATCCACACACGGGTTTATCTCTGGAAGTTGAGTGCACACATTGACAACCGTTCTGTTAGATAGCTGCGTTTTGGATTTAGAAGCAGATATTTCCCTGTGCTTACTGCTGTTTCTTCCCTATGCCGGTAATGGGCTGAAAACGCCTGCTTTGGGACTCTGCAGAGAAAGTGTTTGCAGACTGCTGAATCCACACACGGGTTTAACTCTGGAAGTTGAGTGCACACATTGACAACCGTTCTGTTAGATAGCTGCGTTTTGGATTTAGAAGCAGATATTTCCCTGTGCTTACTGCTGTTTCTTCCATATGCCGGTAAAGGGCTGAAAACGCCTGTTTTGGGACTCTGCAGAGAAAGTGTTTGCAGACTGCTGAATCCACACACGGGTTTAACTCTGGAAGTTGAGTGCACACATTGACAACCGTTCTGTTAGATAGCTGCGTTTTGGATTTAGAAGCAGATATTTCCCTGTGCTTACTGCTGTTTCTTCCATATGCCGGTAATGGGCTGAAAACGCCTGTTTTGGGACTCTGCAGAGAAAGTGTTTGCAGACTGCTGAATCCACACACGGGTTTAACTCTGGAAGTTGAGTGCACACATTGACAACCGTTCTGTTAGATAGCTGCGTTTTGGATTTAGAAGCAGATATTTCCCTGTGCTTACTGCTGTTTCTTCCATATGCCGGTAATGGGCTGAAAACGCCTGGTTTGGGACTCTGCAGAGAAAGTGTTTGCAGACTGCTGAATCCACACACGGGTTTAACTCTGGAAGTTGAGTGCACACATTGACAACCGTTCTGTTAGATAGCTGCGTTTTGGATTTAGAAGCAGATATTTCCCTGTGCTTACTGCTGTTTCTTCCCTATGCCGGTAATGGGCTGAAAACGCCTGCTTTGGGACTCTGCAGAGAAAGTGTTTGCAGACTGCTGAATCCACACACGGGTTTAACTCTGGAAGTTGAGTGCACACATTGACAACCGTTCTGTTAGATAGCTGCGTTTTGGATTTAGAAGCAGATATTTCCCTGTGCTTACTGCTGTTTCTTCCATATGCCGGTAATGGGCTGAAAACGCCTGTTTTGGGACTCTGCAGAGAAAGTGTTTGCAGACTGCTGAATCCACACACGGGTTTAACTCTGGAAGTTGAGTGCACACATTGACAACCGTTCTGTTAGATAGCTGCGTTTTGGATTTAGAAGCAGATATTTCCCTGTGCTTACTGCTGTTTCTTCCATATGCCGGTAATGGGCTGAAAACCCCTGTTTTGGGACTCTGCAGAGAAAGTGTTTGCAGACTGCTGAATCCACACACGGGTTTAACTCTGGAAGTTGAGTGCACACATTGACAACCGTTCTGTTAGATAGCTGCGTTTTGGATTTAGAAGCAGATATTTCCCTGGGCTTACTGCTGTTTCTTCCATATGCCGGTAATGGGCTGAAAACGCCTGTTTTGGGACTCTGCAGAGAAAGTGTTTGCAGACTGCTGAATCCACACACGGGTTTAACTCTGGAAGTTGAGTGCACACATTGACAACCGTTCTGTTAGATAGCTGCGTTTTGGATTTAGAAGCAGATATTTCCCTGTGCTTACTGCTGTTTCTTCCATATGCCGGTAATGGGCTGAAAACGCCTGGTTTGGGACTCTGCAGAGAAAGTGTTTGCAGACTGCTGAATCCACACACGGGTTTAACTCTGGAAGTTGAGTGCACACATTGACAACCGTTCTGTTAGATAGCTGCGTTTTGGATTTAGAAGCAGATATTTCCCTGTGCTTACTGCTGTTTCTTCCATATGCCGGTAATGGGCTGAAAACGCCTGCTTTGGGACTCTGCAGAGAAAGTGTTTGCAGACTGCTGAATCCACACACGGGTTTAACTCTGGAAGTTGAGTGCACACATTGACAACCGTTCTGTTAGATAGCTGCGTTTTGGATTTAGAAGCAGATATTTCCCTGTGCTTACTGCTGTTTCTTCCATATGCCGGTAATGGGCTGAAAACGCCTGCTTTGGGACTCTGCAGAGAAAGTGTTTGCAGACTGCTGAATCCACACACGGGTTTAACTCTGGAAGTTGAGTGCACACATTGACAGCCGTTCTGTTAGATAGCTGCGTTTTGGATTTAGAAGCAGATATTTCCCTGTGCTTACTGCTGTTTCTTCCATATGCCGGTAATGGGCTGAAAACGCCTGCTTTGGGACTCTGCAGAGAAAGTGTTTGCAGACTGCTGAATCCACACACGGGTTTAACTCTGGAAGTTGAGTGCACACATTGACAACCGTTCTGTTAGATAGCTGCGTTTTGGATTTAGAAGCAGATATTTCCCTGTGCTTACTGCTGTTTCTTCCATATGCCGGTAATGGGCTGAAAACGCCTGCTTTGGGACTCTGCAGAGAAAGTGTTTGCAGACTGCTGAATCCACACACGGGTTTAACTCTGGAAGTTGAGTGCACACATTGACAACCGTTCTGTTAGATAGCTGCGTTTTGGATTTAGAAGCAGATATTTCCCTGTGCTTACTGCTGTTTCTTCCATATGCCGGTAATGGGCTGAAAACGCCTGTTTTGGGACTCTGCAGAGAAAGTGTTTGCAGACTGCTGAATCCACACACGGGTTTAACTCTGGAAGTTGAGTGCACACATTGACAACCGTTCTGTTAGATAGCTGCGTTTTGGATTTAGAAGCAGATATTTCCCTGTGCTTACTGCTGTTTCTTCCATATGCCGGTAATGGGCTGAAAACGCCTGTTTTGGGACTCTGCAGAGAAAGTGTTTGCAGACTGCTGAATCCACACACGGGTTTAACTCTGGAAGTTGAGTGCACGCATTGACAACCATTCAGTTAGATAGCTGCCTTTTGGTTTTAGAAGCAGTTATTTCTCTTTACAGCATATACTCTCATTCACTCTGGAATTTCCAAACCAGCTCCTAAAAGAAACGGGTTTCTAAGTATAATCAGATATTTCTCTTTACATCTTGTACCCCAGTACACTCTGATATATGCATACGCAGCTCCTGGAAGAAACGTGTTTGTAACTCGCTAAATCTGTGCATATATTGAAGTCTCTTAGGTGAATGAACACACAGCAGAGGAGTTTGAAAAAAACATTTCTTCCATGTTATAGATGCACTGTTAACTGCTATTGCTTTTAGGCTGGTGTTTTCCTGGAAATGTTGTTTTTAGAATTTCCATATAAATGGTTTGTAAACTGCTGCTTAAGTGGAGCAGTTTAATTCGTTAAGTTGAATGCCCTCATTCACAATCATTCTGTTAGCTAGCTCCGTTTTGGTTTTAGAAGCCTGTGTTTCTAGTTACAGCATATACTCCCATTCATTCTGGTATAGCCAAACGCAGCTCCCAGAATAGACGTGTTTCTAAGTCGCTGAATCTAAACATAGATTCAACTCCCTTAGGTGAACGAACACACAGCACAGCAGTTTGAAAGAAACGTTTTATTTGAGTTTTAGACGCAGTCTTATTGCTATTTCTTAGAGGCCGGTATTTTGCTGGGAATGTCTGTTTTAGAATCTGCACAAAAATCTTTTCTAAACTGCTGCATAGAAACAACAGTTTATCTCAATAAGCTGAATGCACACAGTGACAACCATTCTGTTAGATGGCTCCGTGTTTGTTTTAGAACCAGATATTTCACTTTAAACCTTATACTCCAGTACACTCTGGAATATGCAAATGCAGCTCCTGGAAGAAACGTGTTTCTTACTCGCTGAATCTGAATATATACTCAAGACTCTTAGGTGAATGAACACAGAGCAGAGCATTTTGAAGAAAACGTTTCTTCTATGTTATAGATGCAGTCTTACTGCTACTTCTTTTAGGCTGGTGTTTTGCTGCAAATGTTGATTTTAGAATTTGCATATAAAGGGTTTCTAAACTGTTGCCTAAGAAGAGCAGATTAACCCTTTAAGTTGAATGCACATATTCACAACCATTCTGTTAGATAGCTCCGTTTTGGTTTTAGAAACAGATATTTCTCTTTACAGCATTTACTCCCATACACTCTGGAATATCGAAATGCAGCTCCTAGAATAAACGTGTTTCAAACTCGCTGAATCCAAACATAGATTCAACGACCTTTGGTGAACGAACACACTGCAGAGCAGTTTGAAAGAAACGTTCCCTCTGAGTTTTAGACGCAGTCTTACTGCTATTTCTTATAGGCCGGTATTTTGCTGGAAATGTCTGTTTGAGAATCTACACAGAAATGTTTTCTAAACTGCTGCATACAAACAGCAGTTTAGCTCAGTAAGTTGAATGCACACATTGACCACCATTCCATTAGATCATCCGTTTTTCTTTTGGAACGAGACATTTGTCTTTACATCTTATACTCCAGTATACTCTGGAATAGGCAAACACAGCTCCTGGAAGAAACGTGTTGCTAACTAGCTGAATCTGAACATATATTCAAGTCTCTTATATGAATGAACACACAGCAGAGCAGTTTGAAAACAGTTTCTTCCATGTTAAAGATGCAGTCTTACTGCTATTTCCTATAGGCTGGTGTTTTGCTGGAAAGGTCTGCATGAGAATTTGCATATAAAGGGTTTCTAAAGTGCTGCATGAGAAGAGCAGTTTACCTCTTTAAGCCGAAGGCACACATTCACAACCACTCTGCTAGATAGATCCATTTTGGTTTTAGAAACAGATATTTCTCTTTACAGCATATACTCCCATTCAATCTGGAATGTCCAAAGACAACTCCTAGAATAAACGTGTTTCTATCTCGCTGAATCTAAACATAGATTCAACTCCCTTAGGCCAAAGAACACAAGGCCGAGCAGTTTGAAAGAAACGTGTCTTCTGAGTTTTAGACGCAGTCTTAATGCTCTTTCTTATATATGCCGGTACTGGGCCGGAAAGGCCTGTTTTGAGACTCTGCACAGAAAGTGTTTGCAGACTGCTGAATCCACACACGGGTTTAACTCTGGAAGTTGAGTGCACACATTGACAACCGTTCTGTTAGATAGCTGCGTTTTGGATTTAGAAGCAGATATTTCCCTGTGCTTACTGCTGTTTCTTCCATATGCCGGTAATGGGCTGAAAACGCCTGTTTTGGGACTCTGCAGAGAAAGTGTTTGCAGACTGCTGAATCCACACACGGGTTTAACTCTGGAAGTTGAGTGCACACATTGACAACCGTTCTGTTAGATAGCTGCGTTTTGGATTTAGAAGCAGATATTTCCCTGTGCTTACTGCTGTTTCTTCCATATGCCGGTAATGGGCTGAAAACGCCTGGTTTGGGACTCTGCAGAGAAAGTGTTTGCAGACTGCTGAATCCACACACGGGTTTAACACTGGAAGTTGAGTGCACACATTGACAACCGTTCTGTTAGATAGCTGCGTTTTGGATTTAGAAGCAGATATTTCCCTGTGCTTACTGCTGTTTCTTCCATATGCCGGTAATGGGCTGAAAACGCCTGCTTTGGGACTCTGCAGAGAAAGTGTTTGCAGACTGCTGAATCCACACACGGGTTTAACTCTGGAAGTTGAGTGCACACATTGACAACCGTTCTGTTAGATAGCTGCGTTTTGGATTTAGAAGCAGATATTTCCCTGTGCTTACTGCTGTTTCTTCCATATGCCGGTAATGGGCTGAAAACCCCTGTTTTGGGACTCTGCAGAGAAAGTGTTTGCAGACTGCTGAATCCACACACGGGTTTAACTCTGGAAGTTGAGTGCACACATTGACAACCGTTCTGTTAGATAGCTGCGTTTTGGATTTAGAAGCAGATATTTCCCTGTGCTTACTGCTGTTTCTTCCATATGCCGGTAAAGGGCTGAAAACGCCTGTTTTGGGACTCTGCAGAGAAAGTGTTTGCAGACTGCTGAATCCACACACGGGTTTAACTCTGGAAGTTGAGTGCACACATTGACAACCGTTCTGTTAGATAGCTGCGTTTTGGATTTAGAAGCAGATATTTCCCTGTGCTTACTGCTGTTTCTTCCATATGCCGGTAATGGGCTGAAAACGCCTGCTTTGGGACTCTGCAGAGAAAGTGTTTGCAGACTGCTGAATCCACACACGGGTTTAACTCTGGAAGTTGAGTGTACACATTGACAACCGTTCTGTTAGATAGGTGCGTTTTGGATTTAGAAGCAGATATTTCTCTGTGCTTACTGCTGTTTCTTCCATATGCCGGTAATGGGCTGAAAACGCCTGGTTTGGGACTCTGCAGAGAAAGTGTTTGCAGACTGCTGAATCCACACACGGGTTTAACTCTGGAAGTTGAGTGCACACATTGACAACCGTTCTGTTAGATAGCTGCGTTTTGGATTTAGAAGCAGATATTTCCCTGTGCTTACTGCTGTTTCTTCCATATGCCGGTAATGGGCTGAAAACGCCTGCTTTGGGACTCTGCAGAGAAAGTGTTTGCAGACTGCTGAATCCACACACGGGTTTAACTCTGGAAGTTGAGTGTACACATTGACAACCGTTCTGTTAGATAGGTGCGTTTTGGATTTAGAAGCAGATATTTCCCTGTGCTTACTGCTGTTTCTTCCATATGCCGGTAATGGGCTGAAAACGCCTGCTTTGGGACTCTGCAGAGAAAGTGTTTGCAGACTGCTGAATCCACACACGGGTTTAACTCTGGAAGTTGAGTGCACACATTGACAACCGTTCTGTTAGATAGCTGCGTTTTGGATTTAGAAGCAGATATTTCCCTGTGCTTACTGCTGTTTCTTCCATATGCCGGTAACCGGCTGAAAACGCCTGCTTTGGGACTCTGCAGAGAAAGTGTTTGCAGACTGCTGAATCCACACACGAGTTTAACTCTGGAAGTTGAGTGCACACATTGACAACCGTTCTGTTAGATAGCTGCGTTTTGGATTTAGAAGCAGATATTTCCCTGTGCTTACTGCTGTTTCTTCCATATGCCGGTAATGGGCTGAAAACGCCTGGTTTGGGACTCTGCAGAGAAAGTGTTTGCAGACTGCTGAATCCACACACGGGTTTAACTCTGGAAGTTGAGTGCACACATTGACAACCGTTCTGTTAGATAGCTGCGTTTTGGATTTAGAAGCAGATATTTCCCTGTGCTTACTGCTGTTTCTTCCCTATGCCGGTAATGGGCTGAAAACGCCTGCTTTGGGACTCTGCAGAGAAAGTGTTTGCAGACTGCTGAATCCACACACGGGTTTAACTCTGGAAGTTGAGTGCACACATTGACAACCGTTCTGTTAGATAGCTGCGTTTTGGATTTAGAAGCAGATATTTCCCTGTGCTTACTGCTGTTTCTTCCATATGCCGGTAATGGGCTGAAAACGCCTGTTTTGGGACTCTGCAGAGAAAGTGTTTGCAGACTGCTGAATCCACACACGGGTTTAACTCTGGAAGTTGAGTGCACACATTGACAACCGTTCTGTTAGATAGCTGCGTTTTGGATTTAGAAGCAGATATTTCCCTGTGCTTACTGCTGTTTCTTCCATATGCCGGTAATGGGCTGAAAACGCCTGTTTTGGGACTCTGCAGAGAAAGTGTTTGCAGACTGCTGAATCCACACACGGGTTTAACTCTGGAAGTTGAGTGCACACATTGACAACCGTTCTGTTAGATAGCTGCGTTTTGGATTTAGAAGCAGATATTTCCCTGTGCTTACTGCTGTTTCTTCCATATGCCGGTAATGGGCTGAAAACCCCTGTTTTGGGACTCTGCAGAGAAAGTGTTTGCAGACTGCTGAATCCACACACGGGTTTAACTCTGGAAGTTGAGTGCACACATTGACAACCGTTCTGTTAGATAGCTGCGTTTTGGATTTAGAAGCAGATATTTCCCTGGGCTTACTGCTGTTTCTTCCATATGCCGGTAATGGGCTGAAAACGCCTGTTTTGGGACTCTGCAGAGAAAGTGTTTGCAGACTGCTGAATCCACACACGGGTTTAACTCTGGAAGTTGAGTGCACACATTGACAACCGTTCTGTTAGATAGCTGCGTTTTGGATTTAGAAGCAGATATTTCCCTGTGCTTACTGCTGTTTCTTCCATATGCCGGTAATGGGCTGAAAACGCCTGGTTTGGGACTCTGCAGAGAAAGTGTTTGCAGACTGCTGAATCCACACACGGGTTTAACTCTGGAAGTTGAGTGCACACATTGACAACCGTTCTGTTAGATAGCTGCGTTTTGGATTTAGAAGCAGATATTTCCCTGTGCTTACTGCTGTTTCTTCCATATGCCGGTAATGGGCTGAAAACGCCTGCTTTGGGACTCTGCAGAGAAAGTGTTTGCAGACTGCTGAATCCACACACGGGTTTAACTCTGGAAGTTGAGTGCACACATTGACAACCGTTCTGTTAGATAGCTGCGTTTTGGATTTAGAAGCAGATATTTCCCTGTGCTTACTGCTGTTTCTTCCATATGCCGGTAATGGGCTGAAAACGCCTGCTTTGGGACTCTGCAGAGAAAGTGTTTGCAGACTGCTGAATCCACACACGGGTTTAACTCTGGAAGTTGAGTGCACACATTGACAGCCGTTCTGTTAGATAGCTGCGTTTTGGATTTAGAAGCAGATATTTCCCTGTGCTTACTGCTGTTTCTTCCATATGCCGGTAATGGGCTGAAAACGCCTGCTTTGGGACTCTGCAGAGAAAGTGTTTGCAGACTGCTGAATCCACACACGGGTTTAACTCTGGAAGTTGAGTGCACACATTGACAACCGTTCTGTTAGATAGCTGCGTTTTGGATTTAGAAGCAGATATTTCCCTGTGCTTACTGCTGTTTCTTCCATATGCCGGTAATGGGCTGAAAACGCCTGCTTTGGGACTCTGCAGAGAAAGTGTTTGCAGACTGCTGAATCCACACACGGGTTTAACTCTGGAAGTTGAGTGCACACATTGACAACCGTTCTGTTAGATAGCTGCGTTTTGGATTTAGAAGCAGATATTTCCCTGTGCTTACTGCTGTTTCTTCCATATGCCGGTAATGGGCTGAAAACGCCTGTTTTGGGACTCTGCAGAGAAAGTGTTTGCAGACTGCTGAATCCACACACGGGTTTAACTCTGGAAGTTGAGTGCACACATTGACAACCGTTCTGTTAGATAGCTGCGTTTTGGATTTAGAAGCAGATATTTCCCTGTGCTTACTGCTGTTTCTTCCATATGCCGGTAATGGGCTGAAAACGCCTGTTTTGGGACTCTGCAGAGAAAGTGTTTGCAGACTGCTGAATCCACACACGGGTTTAACTCTGGAAGTTGAGTGCACGCATTGACAACCATTCAGTTAGATAGCTGCCTTTTGGTTTTAGAAGCAGTTATTTCTCTTTACAGCATATACTCTCATTCACTCTGGAATTTCCAAACCAGCTCCTAAAAGAAACGGGTTTCTAAGTATAATCAGATATTTCTCTTTACATCTTGTACCCCAGTACACTCTGATATATGCATACGCAGCTCCTGGAAGAAACGTGTTTGTAACTCGCTAAATCTGTGCATATATTGAAGTCTCTTAGGTGAATGAACACACAGCAGAGGAGTTTGAAAAAAACATTTCTTCCATGTTATAGATGCACTGTTAACTGCTATTGCTTTTAGGCTGGTGTTTTCCTGGAAATGTTGTTTTTAGAATTTCCATATAAATGGTTTGTAAACTGCTGCTTAAGTGGAGCAGTTTAATTCGTTAAGTTGAATGCCCTCATTCACAATCATTCTGTTAGCTAGCTCCGTTTTGGTTTTAGAAGCCTGTGTTTCTAGTTACAGCATATACTCCCATTCATTCTGGTATAGCCAAACGCAGCTCCCAGAATAGACGTGTTTCTAAGTCGCTGAATCTAAACATAGATTCAACTCCCTTAGGTGAACGAACACACAGCACAGCAGTTTGAAAGAAACGTTTTATTTGAGTTTTAGACGCAGTCTTATTGCTATTTCTTAGAGGCCGGTATTTTGCTGGGAATGTCTGTTTTAGAATCTGCACAAAAATCTTTTCTAAACTGCTGCATAGAAACAACAGTTTATCTCAATAAGCTGAATGCACACAGTGACAACCATTCTGTTAGATGGCTCCGTGTTTGTTTTAGAACCAGATATTTCACTTTAAACCTTATACTCCAGTACACTCTGGAATATGCAAATGCAGCTCCTGGAAGAAACGTGTTTCTTACTCGCTGAATCTGAATATATACTCAAGACTCTTAGGTGAATGAACACAGAGCAGAGCATTTTGAAGAAAACGTTTCTTCTATGTTATAGATGCAGTCTTACTGCTACTTCTTTTAGGCTGGTGTTTTGCTGCAAATGTTGATTTTAGAATTTGCATATAAAGGGTTTCTAAACTGTTGCCTAAGAAGAGCAGATTAACCCTTTAAGTTGAATGCACATATTCACAACCATTCTGTTAGATAGCTCCGTTTTGGTTTTAGAAACAGATATTTCTCTTTACAGCATTTACTCCCATACACTCTGGAATATCGAAATGCAGCTCCTAGAATAAACGTGTTTCAAACTCGCTGAATCCAAACATAGATTCAACGACCTTTGGTGAACGAACACACTGCAGAGCAGTTTGAAAGAAACGTTCCCTCTGAGTTTTAGACGCAGTCTTACTGCTATTTCTTATAGGCCGGTATTTTGCTGGAAATGTCTGTTTGAGAATCTACACAGAAATGTTTTCTAAACTGCTGCATACAAACAGCAGTTTAGCTCAGTAAGTTGAATGCACACATTGACCACCATTCCATTAGATCATCCGTTTTTCTTTTGGAACGAGACATTTGTCTTTACATCTTATACTCCAGTATACTCTGGAATAGGCAAACACAGCTCCTGGAAGAAACGTGTTGCTAACTAGCTGAATCTGAACATATATTCAAGTCTCTTATATGAATGAACACACAGCAGAGCAGTTTGAAAACAGTTTCTTCCATGTTAAAGATGCAGTCTTACTGCTATTTCCTATAGGCTGGTGTTTTGCTGGAAAGGTCTGCATGAGAATTTGCATATAAAGGGTTTCTAAAGTGCTGCATGAGAAGAGCAGTTTACCTCTTTAAGCCGAAGGCACACATTCACAACCACTCTGCTAGATAGATCCATTTTGGTTTTAGAAACAGATATTTCTCTTTACAGCATATACTCCCATTCAATCTGGAATGTCCAAAGACAACTCCTAGAATAAACGTGTTTCTATCTCGCTGAATCTAAACATAGATTCAACTCCCTTAGGCCAAAGAACACAAGGCCGAGCAGTTTGAAAGAAACGTGTCTTCTGAGTTTTAGACGCAGTCTTAATGCTCTTTCTTATATATGCCGGTACTGGGCCGGAAAGGCCTGTTTTGAGACTCTGCACAGAAAGTGTTTGCAGACTGCTGAATCCACACACGGGTTTAACTCTGGAAGTTGAGTGCACACATTGACAACCGTTCTGTTAGATAGCTGCGTTTTGGATTTAGAAGCAGATATTTCCCTGTTCTTACTGCTGTTTCTTCCATATGCCGGTAATGGGCTGAAAACGCCTGTTTTGGGACTCTGCAGAGAAAGTGTTTGCAGACTGCTGAATCCACACACGGGTTTAACTCTGGAAGTTGAGTGCACACATTGACAACCGTTCTGTTAGATAGCTGCGTTTTGGATTTAGAAGCAGATATTTCCCTGTGCTTACTGCTGTTTCTTCCATATGCCGGTAATGGGCTGAAAACGCCTGGTTTGGGACTCTGCAGAGAAAGTGTTTGCAGACTGCTGAATCCACACACGGGTTTAACACTGGAAGTTGAGTGCACACATTGACAACCGTTCTGTTAGATAGCTGCGTTTTGGATTTAGAAGCAGATATTTCCCTGTGCTTACTGCTGTTTCTTCCATATGCCGGTAATGGGCTGAAAACGCCTGCTTTGGGACTCTGCAGAGAAAGTGTTTGCAGACTGCTGAATCCACACACGGGTTTAACTCTGGAAGTTGAGTGCACACATTGACAACCGTTCTGTTAGATAGCTGCGTTTTGGATTTAGAAGCAGATATTTCCCTGTGCTTACTGCTGTTTCTTCCATATGCCGGTAATGGGCTGAAAACCCCTGTTTTGGGACTCTGCAGAGAAAGTGTTTGCAGACTGCTGAATCCACACACGGGTTTAACTCTGGAAGTTGAGTGCACACATTGACAACCGTTCTGTTAGATAGCTGCGTTTTGGATTTAGAAGCAGATATTTCCCTGTGCTTACTGCTGTTTCTTCCATATGCCGGTAAAGGGCTGAAAACGCCTGTTTTGGGACTCTGCAGAGAAAGTGTTTGCAGACTGCTGAATCCACACACGGGTTTAACTCTGGAAGTTGAGTGCACACATTGACAACCGTTCTGTTAGATAGCTGCGTTTTGGATTTAGAAGCAGATATTTCCCTGTGCTTACTGCTGTTTCTTCCATATGCCGGTAATGGGCTGAAAACGCCTGCTTTGGGACTCTGCAGAGAAAGTGTTTGCAGACTGCTGAATCCACACACGGGTTTAACTCTGGAAGTTGAGTGTACACATTGACAACCGTTCTGTTAGATAGGTGCGTTTTGGATTTAGAAGCAGATATTTCTCTGTGCTTACTGCTGTTTCTTCCATATGCCGGTAATGGGCTGAAAACGCCTGGTTTGGGACTCTGCAGAGAAAGTGTTTGCAGACTGCTGAATCCACACACGGGTTTAACTCTGGAAGTTGAGTGCACACATTGACAACCGTTCTGTTAGATAGCTGCGTTTTGGATTTAGAAGCAGATATTTCCCTGTGCTTACTGCTGTTTCTTCCATATGCCGGTAATGGGCTGAAAACGCCTGCTTTGGGACTCTGCAGAGAAAGTGTTTGCAGACTGCTGAATCCACACACGGGTTTAACTCTGGAAGTTCAGTGTACACATTGACAACCGTTCTGTTAGATAGGTGCGTTTTGGATTTAGAAGCAGATATTTCCCTGTGCTTACTGCTGTTTCTTCCATATGCCGGTAATGGGCTGAAAACGCCTGCTTTGGGACTCTGCAGAGAAAGTGTTTGCAGACTGCTGAATCCACACACGGGTTTAACTCTGGAAGTTGAGTGCACACATTGACAACCGTTCTGTTAGATAGCTGCGTTTTGGATTTAGAAGCAGATATTTCCCTGTGCTTACTGCTGTTTCTTCCATATGCCGGTAACCGGCTGAAAACGCCTGCTTTGGGACTCTGCAGAGAAAGTGTTTGCAGACTGCTGAATCCACACACGAGTTTAACTCTGGAAGTTGAGTGCACACATTGACAACCGTTCTGTTAGATAGCTGCGTTTTGGATTTAGAAGCAGATATTTCCCTGTGCTTACTGCTGTTTCTTCCATATGCCGGTAATGGGCTGAAAACGCCTGTTTTGGGACTCTGCAGAGAAAGTGTTTGCAGACTGCTGAATCCACACACGGGTTTAACTCTGGAAGTTGAGTGCACACATTGACAACCGTTCTGTTAGATAGCTGCGTTTTGGATTTAGAAGCAGATATTTCCCTGTGCTTACTGCTGTTTCTTCCATATGCCGGTAATGGGCTGAAAACGCCTGTTTTGGGACTCTGCAGAGAAAGTGTTTGCAGACTGCTGAATCCACACACGGGTTTAACTCTGGAAGTTGAGTGCACACATTGACAACCGTTCTGTTAGATAGCTGCGTTTTGGATTTAGAAGCAGATATTTCCCTGTGCTTACTGCTGTTTCTTCCATATGCCGGTAATGGGCTGAAAACGCCTGTTTGGGGACTCTGCAGAGAAAGTGTTTGCAGACTGCTGAATCCACGCACGGGTTTATCTCTGGAAGTTGAGTGCACGCATTGACAACCATTCAGTTAGATAGCTGCCTTTTGGTTTTAGAAGCAGTTATTTCTCTTTACAGCATATACTCTCATTCACTCTGGAATTTCCAAACGCAGCTCCTAAAAGATACGGGTTTCTAAGTATAATCAGATATTTCTCTTTACATCTTGTACCCCAGTACACTCTGATATATGCATACGCAGCTCCTGGAAGAAACGTGTTTGTAACTCGCTAAATCTGTGCATATATTGAAGTCTCTTAGGTGAATGAACACACAGCAGAGGAGTTTGAAAAAAACATTTCTTCCATGTTATAGATGCACTGTTAACTGCTATTGCTTTTAGGCTGGTGTTTTCCTGGAAATGTTGTTTTTAGAATTTCCATATAAATGGTTTGTAAACTGCTGCTTAAGTGGAGCAGTTTAATTCGTTAAGTTGAATGCCCTCATTCACAATCATTCTGTTAGCTAGCTCCGTTTTGGTTTTAGAAGCCTGTGTTTCTAGTTACAGCATATACTCCCATTCATTCTGGTATAGCCAAACGCAGCTCCCAGAATAGACGTGTTTCTAAGTCGCTGAATCTAAACATAGATTCAACTCCCTTAGGTGAACGAACACACAGCACAGCAGTTTGAAAGAAACGTTTTATTTGAGTTTTAGACGCAGTCTTATTGCTATTTCTTAGAGGCCGGTATTTTGCTGGGAATGTCTGTTTTAGAATCTGCACAAAAATCTTTTCTAAACTGCTGCATAGAAACAACAGTTTATCTCAATAAGCTGAATGCACACAGTGACAACCATTCTGTTAGATGGCTCCGTGTTTGTTTTAGAACCAGATATTTCACTTTAAACCTTATACTCCAGTACACTCTGGAATATGCAAATGCAGCTCCTGGAAGAAACGTGTTTCTTACTCGCTGAATCTGAATATATACTCAAGACTCTTAGGTGAATGAACACAGAGCAGAGCATTTTGAAGAAAACGTTTCTTCTATGTTATAGATGCAGTCTTACTGCTACTTCTTTTAGGCTGGTGTTTTGCTGCAAATGTTGATTTTAGAATTTGCATATAAAGGGTTTCTAAACTGCTGCCTAAGAAGAGCAGATTAACCCTTTAAGTTGAATGCACACATTCACAACCATTCTGTTAGATAGCTCCGTTTTGGTTTTAGAAACAGATATTTCTCTTTACAGCATTTACTCCCATACACTCTGGAATATCGAAATGCAGCTCCTAGAATAAACGTGTTTCAAACTCGCTGAATCCAAACATAGATTCAACGACCTTTGGTGAACGAACACACTGCAGAGCAGTTTGAAAGAAACGTTCCCTCTGAGTTTTAGACGCAGTCTTACTGCTATTTCTTATAGGCCGGTATTTTGCTGGAAATGTCTGTTTGAGAATCTACACAGAAATGTTTTCTAAACTGCTGCATACAAACAGCAGTTTAGCTCAGTAAGTTGAATGCACACATTGACCACCATTCCATTAGATCATCCGTTTTTCTTTTGGAACGAGACATTTGTCTTTACATCTTATACTCCAGTATACTCTGGAATAGGCAAACACAGCTCCTGGAAGAAACGTGTTGCTAACTAGCTGAATCTGAACATATATTCAAGTCTCTTATATGAATGAACACACAGCAGAGCAGTTTGAAAACAGTTTCTTCCATGTTAAAGATGCAGTCTTACTGCTATTTCCTATAGGCTGGTGTTTTGCTGGAAAGGTCTGCATGAGAATTTGCATATAAAGGGTTTCTAAAGTGCTGCATGAGAAGAGCAGTTTACCTCTTTAAGCCGAAGGCACACATTCACAACCACTCTGCTAGATAGATCCATTTTGGTTTTAAAAACAGATATTTCTCTTTACAGCATATACTCCCATTCAATCTGGAATGTCCAAAGACAACTCCTAGAATAAACGTGTTTCTATCTCGCTGAATCTAAACATAGATTCAACTCCCTTAGGCCAAAGAACACAAGGCCGAGCAGTTTGAAAGAAACGTGTCTTCTGAGTTTTAGACGCAGTCTTAATGCTCTTTCTTATATATGCCGGTACTGGGCCGGAAAGGCCTGTTTTGAGACTCTGCACAGAAAGTGTTTGCAGACTGCTGAATCCACACACGGGTTTAACTCTGGAAGTTGAGTGCACACATTGGCAAACGTTCTGTTAGATAGCTGCGTTTTGGATTTAGAAGCAGATATTTCCCTGTGCTTACTGCTGTTTCTTCCATATGCCGGTAATGGGCTGAAAACGCCTGGTTTGGGACTCTGCAGAGAAAGTGTTTGCAGACTGCTGAATCCACACACGGGTTTAACTCTGGAAGTTGAGTGCACACATTGACAACCGTTCTGTTAGATAGCTGCGTTTTGGATTTAGAAGCAGATATTTCCCTGTGCTTACTGCTGTTTCTTCCATATGCCGGTAATGGGCTGAAAACGCCTGTTTTGGGACTCTGCAGAGAAAGTGTTTGCAGACTGCTGAATCCACACACGGGTTTATCTCTGGAAGTTGAGTGCACACATTGACAACCGTTCTGTTAGATAGCTGCGTTTTGGATTTAGAAGCAGATATTTCCCTGTGCTTACTGCTGTTTCTTCCATATGCCGGTAATGGGCTGAAAAGGCCTGTTTGGGGACTCTGCAGAGAAAGTGTTTGCAGACTGCTGAATCCACACACGGGTTTAACTCTGGAAGTTGAGTGCACACATTGACAACCGTTCTGTTAGATAGCTGCGTTTTGGATTTAGAAGCAGATATTTCCCTGTGCTTACTGCTGTTTCTTCCATATGCCGGTAATGGGCTGAAAACGCCTGCTTTGGGACTCTGCAGAGAAAGTGTTTGCAGACTGCTGAATCCACACACGGGTTTAACTCTGGAAGTTGAGTGCACACATTGACAACCGTTCTGTTAGATAGCTGCGTTTTGGATTTAGAAGCAGATATTTCCCTGTGCTTACTGCTGTTTCTTCCATATGCCGGTAAAGGGCTGAAAACGCCTGTTTTGGGACTCTGCAGAGAAAGTGTTTGCAGACTGCTGAATCCACACACGGGTTTAACTCTGGAAGTTGAGTGCACACATTGACAACCGTTCTGTTAGATACCTGCGTTTTGGATTTAGAAGCAGATATTTCCCTGTGCTTACTGCTGTTTCTTCCATATGCCGGTTATGGGCTGAAAACGCCTGCTTTGGGACTCTGCAGAGAAAGTGTTTGCAGACTGCTGAATCCACACACGGGTTTAACTCTGGAAGTTGAGTGCACACATTGACAACCGTTCTGTTAGATAGCTGCGTTTTGGATTTAGAAGCAGATATTTCCCTGTGCTTACTGCTGTTTCTTCCATATGCCGGTAATGGGCTGAAAACGCCTGTTTTGGGACTCTGCAGAGAAAGTGTTTGCAGACTGCTGAATCCACACACGGGTTTAACTCTGGAAGTTGAGTGCACACATTGACAACCGTTCTGTTAGATAGCTGCGTTTTGGATTTAGAAGCAGATATTTCCCTGTGCTTACTGCTGTTTCTTCCATATGCCGGTAATGGGCTGAAAACGCCTGTTTTGGGACTCTGCAGAGAAAGTGTTTGCAGACTGCTGAATCCACACACGGGTTTAACTCTGGAAGTTGAGTGCACACATTGACAACCGTTCTGTTAGATAGCTGCGTTTTGGATTTAGAAGCAGATATTTCCCTGTGCTTACTGCTGTTTCTTCCATATGCCGGTAATGGGCTGAAAACGCCTGGTTTTGGACTCTGCAGAGAAAGTGTCTGCAGACTGCTGAATGCACACACAGGTTTAACTCTGGAAGTTGAGTGCACACATTGACAACCGTTCTGTTAGATAGCTGCGTTTTGGATTTAGAAGCAGATATTTCCCTGTGCTTACTGCTGTTTCTTCCCTATGCCGGTAATGGGCTGAAAACGCCTGTTTTGGGACTCTGCAGAGAAAGTGTTTGCAGACTGCTGAATCCACACACGGGTTTAACTCTGGAAGTTGAGTGCACACATTGACAACCGTTCTGTTAGATAGCTGCGTTTTGGATTTAGAAGCAGATATTTCCCTGTGCTTACTGCTGTTTCTTCCATATGCCGGTAATGGGCTGAAAACGCCTGGTTTGGGACTCTGCAGAGAAAGTGTTTGCAGACTGCTGAATCCACACACGGGTTTAACTCTGGAAGTTGAGTGCACACATTGACAACCGTTCTGTTAGATAGCTGCGTTTTGGATTTAGAAGCAGATATTTCCCTGTGCTTACTGCTGTTTCTTCCATATGCCGGTAATGGGCTGAAAACCCCTGTTTTGGGACTCTGCAGAGAAAGTGTTTGCAGACTGCTGAATCCACACACGGGTTTAACTCTGGAAGTTGAGTGCACACATTGACAACCGTTCTGTTAGATAGCTGCGTTTTGGATTTAGAAGCAGATATTTCCCTGTGCTTACTGCTGTTTCTTCCATATGCCGTTAAAGGGCTGAAAACGCCTGTTTTGGGACTCTGCAGAGAAAGTGTTTGCAGACTGCTGAATCCACACACGGGTTTAACTCTGGAAGTTGAGTGCACACATTGACAACCGTTCTGTTAGATAGCTGCGTTTTGGATTTAGAAGCAGATATTTCCCTGTGCTTACTGCTGTTTCTTCCATATGCCGGTAATGGGCTGAAAACGCCTGCTTTGGGACTCTGCAGAGAAAGTGTTTGCAGACTGCTGAATCCACACACGGGTTTAACTCTGGAAGTTGAGTGCACACATTGACAACCGTTCTGTTAGATAGCTGCGTTTTGGATTTAGAAGCAGATATTTCCCTGTGCTTACTGCTGTTTCTTCCATATGCCGGTAATGGGCTGAAAACGCCTGCTTTGGGACTCTGCAGAGAAAGTGTTTGCAGACTGCTGAATCCACACACGGGTTTAACTCTGGAAGTTGAGTGCACACATTGACAGCCGTTCTGTTAGATAGCTGCGTTTTGGATTTAGAAGCAGATATTTCCCTGTGCTTACTGCTGTTTCTTCCATATGCCGGTAATGGGCTGAAAACGCCTGCTTTGGGACTCTGCAGAGAAAGTGTTTGCAGACTGCTGAATCCACACACGGGTTTAACTCTGGAAGTTGAGTGTACACATTGACAACCGTTCTGTTAGATAGGTGCGTTTTGGATTTAGAAGCAGATATTTCCCTGTGCTTACTGCTGTTTCTTCCATATGCCGGTAATGGGCTGAAAACGCCTGCTTTGGGACTCTGCAGAGAAAGTGTTTGCAGACTGCTGAATCCACACACGGGTTTAACTCTGGAAGTTGAGTGCACACATTGACAACCGTTCTGTTAGATAGCTGCGTTTTGGATTTAGAAGCAGATATTTCCCTGTGCTTACTGCTGTTTCTTCCATATGCCGGTAACCGGCTGAAAACGCCTGCTTTGGGACTCTGCAGAGAAAGTGTTTGCAGACTGCTGAATCCACACACGAGTTTAACTCTGGAAGTTGAGTGCACACATTGACAACCGTTCTGTTAGATAGCTGCGTTTTGGATTTAGAAGCAGATATTTCCCTGTGCTTACTGCTGTTTCTTCCATATGCCGGTAATGGGCTGAAAACGCCTGTTTTGGGACTCTGCAGAGAAAGTGTTTGCAGACTGCTGAATCCACACACGGGTTTAACTCTGGAAGTTGAGTGCACACATTGACAACCGTTCTGTTAGATAGCTGCGTTTTGGATTTAGAAGCAGATATTTCCCTGTGCTTACTGCTGTTTCTTCCATATGCCGGTAATGGGCTGAAAACGCCTGTTTTGGGACTCTGCAGAGAAAGTGTTTGCAGACTGCTGAATCCACACACGGGTTTAACTCTGGAAGTTGAGTGCACACATTGACAACCGTTCTGTTAGATAGCTGCGTTTTGGATTTAGAAGCAGATATTTCCCTGTGCTTACTGCTGTTTCTTCCATATGCCGGTAATGGGCTGAAAACGCCTGTTTGGGGACTCTGCAGAGAAAGTGTTTGCAGACTGCTGAATCCACGCACGGGTTTATCTCTGGAAGTTGAGTGCACGCATTGACAACCATTCAGTTAGATAGCTGCCTTTTGGTTTTAGAAGCAGTTATTTCTCTTTACAGCATATACTCTCATTCACTCTGGAATTTCCAAACGCAGCTCCTAAAAGATACGGGTTTCTAAGTATAATCAGATATTTCTCTTTACATCTTGTACCCCAGTACACTCTGATATATGCATACGCAGCTCCTGGAAGAAACGTGTTTGTAACTCGCTAAATCTGTGCATATATTGAAGTCTCTTAGGTGAATGAACACACAGCAGAGGAGTTTGAAAAAAACATTTCTTCCATGTTATAGATGCACTGTTAACTGCTATTGCTTTTAGGCTGGTGTTTTCCTGGAAATGTTGTTTTTAGAATTTCCATATAAATGGTTTGTAAACTGCTGCTTAAGTGGAGCAGTTTAATTCGTTAAGTTGAATGCCCTCATTCACAATCATTCTGTTAGCTAGCTCCGTTTTGGTTTTAGAAGCCTGTGTTTCTAGTTACAGCATATACTCCCATTCATTCTGGTATAGCCAAACGCAGCTCCCAGAATAGACGTGTTTCTAAGTCGCTGAATCTAAACATAGATTCAACTCCCTTAGGTGAACGAACACACAGCACAGCAGTTTGAAAGAAACGTTTTATTTGAGTTTTAGACGCAGTCTTATTGCTATTTCTTAGAGGCCGGTATTTTGCTGGGAATGTCTGTTTTAGAATCTGCACAAAAATCTTTTCTAAACTGCTGCATAGAAACAACAGTTTATCTCAATAAGCTGAATGCACACAGTGACAACCATTCTGTTAGATGGCTCCGTGTTTGTTTTAGAACCAGATATTTCACTTTAAACCTTATACTCCAGTACACTCTGGAATATGCAAATGCAGCTCCTGGAAGAAACGTGTTTCTTACTCGCTGAATCTGAATATATACTCAAGACTCTTAGGTGAATGAACACAGAGCAGAGCATTTTGAAGAAAACGTTTCTTCTATGTTATAGATGCAGTCTTACTGCTACTTCTTTTAGGCTGGTGTTTTGCTGCAAATGTTGATTTTAGAATTTGCATATAAAGGGTTTCTAAACTGCTGCCTAAGAAGAGCAGATTAACCCTTTAAGTTGAATGCACACATTCACAACCATTCTGTTAGATAGCTCCGTTTTGGTTTTAGAAACAGATATTTCTCTTTACAGCATTTACTCCCATACACTCTGGAATATCGAAATGCAGCTCCTAGAATAAACGTGTTTCAAACTCGCTGAATCCAAACATAGATTCAACGACCTTTGGTGAACGAACACACTGCAGAGCAGTTTGAAAGAAACGTTCCCTCTGAGTTTTAGACGCAGTCTTACTGCTATTTCTTATAGGCCGGTATTTTGCTGGAAATGTCTGTTTGAGAATCTACACAGAAATGTTTTCTAAACTGCTGCATACAAACAGCAGTTTAGCTCAGTAAGTTGAATGCACACATTGACCACCATTCCATTAGATCATCCGTTTTTCTTTTGGAACGAGACATTTGTCTTTACATCTTATACTCCAGTATACTCTGGAATAGGCAAACACAGCTCCTGGAAGAAACGTGTTGCTAACTAGCTGAATCTGAACATATATTCAAGTCTCTTATATGAATGAACACACAGCAGAGCAGTTTGAAAACAGTTTCTTCCATGTTAAAGATGCAGTCTTACTGCTATTTCCTATAGGCTGGTGTTTTGCTGGAAAGGTCTGCATGAGAATTTGCATATAAAGGGTTTCTAAAGTGCTGCATGAGAAGAGCAGTTTACCTCTTTAAGCCGAAGGCACACATTCACAACCACTCTGCTAGATAGATCCATTTTGGTTTTAAAAACAGATATTTCTCTTTACAGCATATACTCCCATTCAATCTGGAATGTCCAAAGACAACTCCTAGAATAAACGTGTTTCTATCTCGCTGAATCTAAACATAGATTCAACTCCCTTAGGCCAAAGAACACAAGGCCGAGCAGTTTGAAAGAAACGTGTCTTCTGAGTTTTAGACGCAGTCTTAATGCTCTTTCTTATATATGCCGGTACTGGGCCGGAAAGGCCTGTTTTGAGACTCTGCACAGAAAGTGTTTGCAGACTGCTGAATCCACACACGGGTTTAACTCTGGAAGTTGAGTGCACACATTGACAAACGTTCTGTTAGATAGCTGCGTTTTGGATTTAGAAGCAGATATTTCCCTGTGCTTACTGCTGTTTCTTCCATATGCCGGTAATGGGCTGAAAACGCCTGTTTTGGGACTCTGCAGAGAAAGTGTTTGCAGACTGCTGAATCCACACACGGGTTTAACTCTGGAAGTTGAGTGCACACATTGACAACCGTTCTGTTAGATAGCTGCGTTTTGGATTTAGAAGCAGATATTTCCCTGTGCTTACTGCTGTTTCTTCCATATGCCGGTAATGGGCTGAAAAGGCCTGTTTGGGGACTCTGCAGAGAAAGTGTTTGCAGACTGCTGAATCCACACACGGGTTTAACTCTGGAAGTTGAGTGCACACATTGACAACCGTTCTGTTAGATAGCTGCGTTTTGGATTTAGAAGCAGATATTTCCCTGTGCCTACTGCTGTTTCTTCCATATGCCGGTAATGGGCTGAAAACGCCTGCTTTGGGACTCTGCAGAGAAAGTGTTTGCAGACTGCTGAATCCACACACGGGTTTAACTCTGGAAGTTGAGTGCACACATTGACAACCGTTCTGTTAGATAGCTGCGTTTTGGATTTAGAAGCAGATATTTCCCTGTGCTTACTGCTGTTTCTTCCATATGCCGGTAAAGGGCTGAAAACGCCTGTTTTGGGACTCTGCAGAGAAAGTGTTTGCAGACTGCTGAATCCACACACGGGTTTAACTGTGGAAGTTGAGTGCACACATTGACAACCGTTCTGTTAGATAGCTGCGTTTTGGATTTAGAAGCAGATATTTCCCTGTGCTTACTGCTGTTTCTTCCATATGCCGGTTATGGGCTGAAAACGCCTGCTTTGGGACTCTGCAGAGAAAGTGTTTGCAGACTGCTGAATCCACACACGGGTTTAACTCTGGAAGTTGAGTGCACACATTGACAACCGTTCTGTTAGATAGCTGCGTTTTGGATTTAGAAGCAGATATTTCCCTGTGCTTACTGCTGTTTCTTCCATATGCCGGTAATGGGCTGAAAACGCCTGTTTTGGGACTCTGCAGAGAAAGTGTTTGCAGACTGCTGAATCCACACACGGGTTTAACTCTGGAAGTTGAGTGCACACATTGACAACCGTTCTGTTAGATAGCTGCGTTTTGGATTTAGAAGCAGATATTTCCCTGTGCTTACTGCTGTTTCTTCCATATGCCGGTAATGGGCTGAAAACGCCTGCTTTGGGACTCTGCAGAGAAAGTGTTTGCAGACTGCTGAATCCACACACGGGTTTAACTCTGGAAGTTGAGTGCACACATTGACAACCGTTCTGTTAGATAGCTGCGTTTTGGATTTAGAAGCAGATATTTCCCTGTGCTTACTGCTGTTTCTTCCATATGCCGGTAATGGGCTGAAAACGCCTGCTTTGGGACTCTGCAGAGAAAGTGTTTGCAGACTGCTGAATCCACACACGGGTTTAACTCTGGAAGTTGAGTGCACACATTGACAGCCGTTCTGTTAGATAGCTGCGTTTTGGATTTAGAAGCAGATATTTCCCTGTGCTTACTGCTGTTTCTTCCATATGCCGGTAATGGGCTGAAAACGCCTGCTTTGGGACTCTGCAGAGAAAGTGTTTGCAGACTGCTGAATCCACACACGGGTTTAACTCTGGAAGTTGAGTGCACACATTGACAACCGTTCTGTTAGATAGCTGCGTTTTGGATTTAGAAGCAGATATTTCCCTGTGCTTACTGCTGTTTCTTCCATATGCCGGTAATGGGCTGAAAACGCCTGCTTTGGGACTCTGCAGAGAAAGTGTTTGCAGACTGCTGAATCCACACACGGGTTTAACTCTGGAAGTTGAGTGCACACATTGACAACCGTTCTGTTAGATAGCTGCGTTTTGGATTTAGAAGCAGATATTTCCCTGTGCTTACTGCTGTTTCTTCCATATGCCGGTAATGGGCTGAAAACGCCTGTTTTGGGACTCTGCAGAGAAAGTGTTTGCAGACTGCTGAATCCACACACGGGTTTAACTCTGGAAGTTGAGTGCACACATTGACAACCGTTCTGTTAGATAGCTGCGTTTTGGATTTAGAAGCAGATATTTCCCTGTGCTTACTGCTGTTTCTTCCATATGCCGGTAATGGGCTGAAAACGCCTGTTTGGGGACTCTGCAGAGAAAGTGTTTGCAGACTGCTGAATCCACGCACGGGTTTATCTCTGGAAGTTGAGTGCACGCATTGACAACCATTCAGTTAGATAGCTGCCTTTTGGTTTTAGAAGCAGTTATTTCTCTTTACAGCATATACTCTCATTCACTCTGGAATTTCCAAACGCAGCTCCTAAAAGATACGGGTTTCTAAGTATAATCAGATATTTCTCTTTACATCTTGTACCCCAGTACACTCTGATATATGCATACGCAGCTCCTGGAAGAAACGTGTTTGTAACTCGCTAAATCTGTGCATATATTGAAGTCTCTTAGGTGAATGAACACACAGCAGAGGAGTTTGAAAAAAACATTTCTTCCATGTTATAGATGCACTGTTAACTGCTATTGCTTTTAGGCTGGTGTTTTCCTGGAAATGTTGTTTTTAGAATTTCCATATAAATGGTTTGTAAACTGCTGCTTAAGTGGAGCAGTTTAATTCGTTAAGTTGAATGCCCTCATTCACAATCATTCTGTTAGCTAGCTCCGTTTTGGTTTTAGAAGCCTGTGTTTCTAGTTACAGCATATACTCCCATTCATTCTGGTATAGCCAAACGCAGCTCCCAGAATAGACGTGTTTCTAAGTCGCTGAATCTAAACATAGATTCAACTCCCTTAGGTGAACGAACACACAGCACAGCAGTTTGAAAGAAACGTTTTATTTGAGTTTTAGACGCAGTCTTATTGCTATTTCTTAGAGGCCGGTATTTTGCTGGGAATGTCTGTTTTAGAATCTGCACAAAAATCTTTTCTAAACTGCTGCATAGAAACAACAGTTTATCTCAATAAGCTGAATGCACACAGTGACAACCATTCTGTTAGATGGCTCCGTGTTTGTTTTAGAACCAGATATTTCACTTTAAACCTTATACTCCAGTACACTCTGGAATATGCAAATGCAGCTCCTGGAAGAAACGTGTTTCTTACTCGCTGAATCTGAATATATACTCAAGACTCTTAGGTGAATGAACACAGAGCAGAGCATTTTGAAGAAAACGTTTCTTCTATGTTATAGATGCAGTCTTACTGCTACTTCTTTTAGGCTGGTGTTTTGCTGCAAATGTTGATTTTAGAATTTGCATATAAAGGGTTTCTAAACTGCTGCCTAAGAAGAGCAGATTAACCCTTTAAGTTGAATGCACACATTCACAACCATTCTGTTAGATAGCTCCGTTTTGGTTTTAGAAACAGATATTTCTCTTTACAGCATTTACTCCCATACACTCTGGAATATCGAAATGCAGCTCCTAGAATAAACGTGTTTCAAACTCGCTGAATCCAAACATAGATTCAACGACCTTTGGTGAACGAACACACTGCAGAGCAGTTTGAAAGAAACGTTCCCTCTGAGTTTTAGACGCAGTCTTACTGCTATTTCTTATAGGCCGGTATTTTGCTGGAAATGTCTGTTTGAGAATCTACACAGAAATGTTTTCTAAACTGCTGCATACAAACAGCAGTTTAGCTCAGTAAGTTGAATGCACACATTGACCACCATTCCATTAGATCATCCGTTTTTCTTTTGGAACGAGACATTTGTCTTTACATCTTATACTCCAGTATACTCTGGAATAGGCAAACACAGCTCCTGGAAGAAACGTGTTGCTAACTAGCTGAATCTGAACATATATTCAAGTCTCTTATATGAATGAACACACAGCAGAGCAGTTTGAAAACAGTTTCTTCCATGTTAAAGATGCAGTCTTACTGCTATTTCCTATAGGCTGGTGTTTTGCTGGAAAGGTCTGCATGAGAATTTGCATATAAAGGGTTTCTAAAGTGCTGCATGAGAAGAGCAGTTTACCTCTTTAAGCCGAAGGCACACATTCACAACCACTCTGCTAGATAGATCCATTTTGGTTTTAAAAACAGATATTTCTCTTTACAGCATATACTCCCATTCAATCTGGAATGTCCAAAGACAACTCCTAGAATAAACGTGTTTCTATCTCGCTGAATCTAAACATAGATTCAACTCCCTTAGGCCAAAGAACACAAGGCCGAGCAGTTTGAAAGAAACGTGTCTTCTGAGTTTTAGACGCAGTCTTAATGCTCTTTCTTATATATGCCGGTACTGGGCCGGAAAGGCCTGTTTTGAGACTCTGCACAGAAAGTGTTTGCAGACTGCTGAATCCACACACGGGTTTAACTCTGGAAGTTGAGTGCACACATTGACAAACGTTCTGTTAGATAGCTGCGTTTTGGATTTAGAAGCAGATATTTCCCTGTGCTTACTGCTGTTTCTTCCATATGCCGGTAATGGGCTGAAAACGCCTGTTTTGGGACTCTGCAGAGAAAGTGTTTGCAGACTGCTGAATCCACACACGGGTTTAACTCTGGAAGTTGAGTGCACACATTGACAACCGTTCTGTTAGATAGCTGCGTTTTGGATTTAGAAGCAGATATTTCCCTGTGCTTACTGCTGTTTCTTCCATATGCCGGTAATGGGCTGAAAAGGCCTGTTTGGGGACTCTGCAGAGAAAGTGTTTGCAGACTGCTGAATCCACACACGGGTTTAACTCTGGAAGTTGAGTGCACACATTGACAACCGTTCTGTTAGATAGCTGCGTTTTGGATTTAGAAGCAGATATTTCCCTGTGCTTACTGCTGTTTCTTCCATATGCCGG
The DNA here is from genome assembly GCF_030222135.1 of Aotus nancymaae. Taxonomy (NCBI): domain Eukaryota; kingdom Metazoa; phylum Chordata; class Mammalia; order Primates; family Aotidae; genus Aotus; species Aotus nancymaae. The sequence goes on from NW_026989099.1 coordinate 137,740, forward strand.
TAATGGGCTGAAAACGCCTGCTTTGGGACTCTGCAGAGAAAGTGTTTGCAGACTGCTGAATCCACACACGGGTTTAACTCTGGAAGTTGAGTGCACACATTGACAACCGTTCTGTTAGATAGCTGCGTTTTGGATTTAGAAGCAGATATTTCCCTGTGCTTACTGCTGTTTCTTCCATATGCCGGTAAAGGGCTGAAAACGCCTGTTTTGGGACTCTGCAGAGAAAGTGTTTGCAGACTGCTGAATCCACACACGGGTTTAACTGTGGAAGTTGAGTGCACACATTGACAACCGTTCTGTTAGATAGCTGCGTTTTGGATTTAGAAGCAGATATTTCCCTGTGCTTACTGCTGTTTCTTCCATATGCCGGTTATGGGCTGAAAACGCCTGCTTTGGGACTCTGCAGAGAAAGTGTTTGCAGACTGCTGAATCCACACACGGGTTTAACTCTGGAAGTTGAGTGCACACATTGACAACCGTTCTGTTAGATAGCTGCGTTTTGGATTTAGAAGCAGATATTTCCCTGTGCTTACTGCTGTTTCTTCCATATGCCGGTAATGGGCTGAAAACGCCTGTTTTGGGACTCTGCAGAGAAAGTGTTTGCAGACTGCTGAATCCACACACGGGTTTAACTCTGGAAGTTGAGTGCACACATTGACAACCGTTCTGTTAGATAGCTGCGTTTTGGATTTAGAAGCAGATATTTCCCTGTGCTTACTGCTGTTTCTTCCATATGCCGGTAATGGGCTGAAAACGCCTGCTTTGGGACTCTGCAGAGAAAGTGTTTGCAGACTGCTGAATCCACACACGGGTTTAACTCTGGAAGTTGAGTGCACACATTGACAACCGTTCTGTTAGATAGCTGCGTTTTGGATTTAGAAGCAGATATTTCCCTGTGCTTACTGCTGTTTCTTCCATATGCCGGTAATGGGCTGAAAACGCCTGCTTTGGGACTCTGCAGAGAAAGTGTTTGCAGACTGCTGAATCCACACACGGGTTTAACTCTGGAAGTTGAGTGCACACATTGACAGCCGTTCTGTTAGATAGCTGCGTTTTGGATTTAGAAGCAGATATTTCCCTGTGCTTACTGCTGTTTCTTCCATATGCCGGTAATGGGCTGAAAACGCCTGCTTTGGGACTCTGCAGAGAAAGTGTTTGCAGACTGCTGAATCCACACACGGGTTTAACTCTGGAAGTTGAGTGCACACATTGACAACCGTTCTGTTAGATAGCTGCGTTTTGGATTTAGAAGCAGATATTTCCCTGTGCTTACTGCTGTTTCTTCCATATGCCGGTAATGGGCTGAAAACGCCTGCTTTGGGACTCTGCAGAGAAAGTGTTTGCAGACTGCTGAATCCACACACGGGTTTAACTCTGGAAGTTGAGTGCACACATTGACAACCGTTCTGTTAGATAGCTGCGTTTTGGATTTAGAAGCAGATATTTCCCTGTGCTTACTGCTGTTTCTTCCATATGCCGGTAATGGGCTGAAAACGCCTGTTTTGGGACTCTGCAGAGAAAGTGTTTGCAGACTGCTGAATCCACACACGGGTTTAACTCTGGAAGTTGAGTGCACACATTGACAACCGTTCTGTTAGATAGCTGCGTTTTGGATTTAGAAGCAGATATTTCCCTGTGCTTACTGCTGTTTCTTCCATATGCCGGTAATGGGCTGAAAACGCCTGTTTTGGGACTCTGCAGAGAAAGTGTTTGCAGACTGCTGAATCCACACACGGGTTTAACTCTGGAAGTTGAGTGCACGCATTGACAACCATTCAGTTAGATAGCTGCCTTTTGGTTTTAGAAGCAGTTATTTCTCTTTACAGCATATACTCTCATTCACTCTGGAATTTCCAAACCAGCTCCTAAAAGAAACGGGTTTCTAAGTATAATCAGATATTTCTCTTTACATCTTGTACCCCAGTACACTCTGATATATGCATACGCAGCTCCTGGAAGAAACGTGTTTGTAACTCGCTAAATCTGTGCATATATTGAAGTCTCTTAGGTGAATGAACACACAGCAGAGGAGTTTGAAAAAAACATTTCTTCCATGTTATAGATGCACTGTTAACTGCTATTGCTTTTAGGCTGGTGTTTTCCTGGAAATGTTGTTTTTAGAATTTCCATATAAATGGTTTGTAAACTGCTGCTTAAGTGGAGCAGTTTAATTCGTTAAGTTGAATGCCCTCATTCACAATCATTCTGTTAGCTAGCTCCGTTTTGGTTTTAGAAGCCTGTGTTTCTAGTTACAGCATATACTCCCATTCATTCTGGTATAGCCAAACGCAGCTCCCAGAATAGACGTGTTTCTAAGTCGCTGAATCTAAACATAGATTCAACTCCCTTAGGTGAACGAACACACAGCACAGCAGTTTGAAAGAAACGTTTTATTTGAGTTTTAGACGCAGTCTTATTGCTATTTCTTAGAGGCCGGTATTTTGCTGGGAATGTCTGTTTTAGAATCTGCACAAAAATCTTTTCTAAACTGCTGCATAGAAACAACAGTTTATCTCAATAAGCTGAATGCACACAGTGACAACCATTCTGTTAGATGGCTCCGTGTTTGTTTTAGAACCAGATATTTCACTTTAAACCTTATACTCCAGTACACTCTGGAATATGCAAATGCAGCTCCTGGAAGAAACGTGTTTCTTACTCGCTGAATCTGAATATATACTCAAGACTCTTAGGTGAATGAACACAGAGCAGAGCATTTTGAAGAAAACGTTTCTTCTATGTTATAGATGCAGTCTTACTGCTACTTCTTTTAGGCTGGTGTTTTGCTGCAAATGTTGATTTTAGAATTTGCATATAAAGGGTTTCTAAACTGTTGCCTAAGAAGAGCAGATTAACCCTTTAAGTTGAATGCACATATTCACAACCATTCTGTTAGATAGCTCCGTTTTGGTTTTAGAAACAGATATTTCTCTTTACAGCATTTACTCCCATACACTCTGGAATATCGAAATGCAGCTCCTAGAATAAACGTGTTTCAAACTCGCTGAATCCAAACATAGATTCAACGACCTTTGGTGAACGAACACACTGCAGAGCAGTTTGAAAGAAACGTTCCCTCTGAGTTTTAGACGCAGTCTTACTGCTATTTCTTATAGGCCGGTATTTTGCTGGAAATGTCTGTTTGAGAATCTACACAGAAATGTTTTCTAAACTGCTGCATACAAACAGCAGTTTAGCTCAGTAAGTTGAATGCACACATTGACCACCATTCCATTAGATCATCCGTTTTTCTTTTGGAACGAGACATTTGTCTTTACATCTTATACTCCAGTATACTCTGGAATAGGCAAACACAGCTCCTGGAAGAAACGTGTTGCTAACTAGCTGAATCTGAACATATATTCAAGTCTCTTATATGAATGAACACACAGCAGAGCAGTTTGAAAACAGTTTCTTCCATGTTAAAGATGCAGTCTTACTGCTATTTCCTATAGGCTGGTGTTTT